>NC_142031.1:76687495-76990495 GCF_982192425.1 Myodes glareolus | reverse complement strand
GCAATCACTACAAAATCACATAATATCATTTGAGAAACCGACTTAAGAAATAGTAACACAAGGCTGAAGTATTGAAATGTTAGGTCCTCCTGCACTGAGGGAAACCAAACAGGGCAAGCTGACCCACAAGTTATATGAGATGTATCATATTCCAGGCTGAGCATTTTCTTTCTGAGAATGAACTTTTTTTTTCCTGGAAAAGGATTGAAAAACTGACTGGGCTTGTATTGAGAAGACTTTGAACCAAGGCAGTCTGGTTTTAGGTCACCTGTTCTGAGTTATGACTTGAGAACATCGAACCTTTACCTTGGATTATAATTCTGACCCCCATCTTTTTAGACAATTGAGATATGTAATTGGTGTCCCCATCCTTTCTTCTTTTCTTGCCTATCTGAAAGGAAAAGCCATTTAAAGCCATTTGAATCTGGCATGTGAGCGGTCCGGGACTATTCCCAAACAGTTCATTATTCTGATAACAGATTAGTTATAAATCTTTATCCCTGTTAAAAACTCATGTAATTTGATTATTAAGAACATTAATGTCCACAGCTTCATTTATATTTTCATTGTTACTCTTGTGTAACAAATGCCCTGAGGATAATACATTTTCAAATGAGGAAAAAGTGTGATTGAATAGGACCAAGAAATCCCCACTGCAGTTCCTGTCTTAAGATGAAGGACTCATCTGTGACATGACCATCCACTGACAGGCTAAATCAATTCCAGCTTCATATTCTAACCCTCTGGAAATGCTATTTTTATGCTACATTTAGCAAATGCTTTATGATAATTGAACTTCTATGGGACTACATATTATGTAAATAAATTGATTATCATTTGTAATATTAAAATGGAATAGTAAATCAGTTCTTAATTATATGACACTTAAAATAAATAGAATAACACTTCAAATTTCCCTGATGAAATACTAATGCATAATCTGCTCACAGTAGCACAGCAGTAAAGCAGAAAAATGCAAGGCAACACTGTATGTTGAATCACTAACACTAGCATAAAATGAAGCCACAGTGATTCTTTGTTTTATTTTCTTTCCCTGTTACAAGTTTCTTGAACATTGCAAACACCCTGACAGACAGTCTATAAATATGTTGCTATGTTTTTATTTTAACCATAAGTAATTAGAAGAGGCTACTTGTTGTGGAGAAAATGTCTTCCTGAAATTTATGTGGTTCAGAATTGTAATACTGATTCTTAGAAATCTCCTTCATTTAGGATGTTGTTTCATCAATCAATAATAAGTGATAAGAACAAAGCTAAAAACAATAACTAGAAATGCTTACCATAATGTTTTACCAGGTAGCTCACAGTTTATCTATTGACCTCCATGTAAGCATTCTAATAGAAAAAAAAAAGAAAAAGAAATGCCAGAACCAAAGATAGTATGTTTCTGAAGGAACACAGCTGGTTAATCTAGGTCCATGAATTAGCATAAAACATTAATAAGAAAACATTCCTTATGTATGTCATGTTTATTTGACCAAGGAGAAGTAACTTTTGTAATTTCTTTATCACTTCAAGGCTCCCGAAGAAGTAGAGATTTTAGAAGAGAAGAAGAAGCTAGAGGAAGAAGCTAGGAGAAATTAGAATAGTGCAGGAGAATTAGAATAAAAGCAAAAGAATAGAAACTTGCTTGGAAAAACTTGTGTGAGAGAGTTTATTCATTCAACCTCAAATTTTTCTAAGTCTCCATCCTTGCTATAGCATTCTCTCTGAACCCTGAGGGGACATTGAGGCTGGTGCCCAATAACCTCTGATAAAATCTCTCCCCTCTGAGATCAGGGGATCCTTCAAAAAAGAAGGTGGAAAGAGTATAATAACCAGAGGGAAAAGAGGATACCAGAGGAACAAGACCCTGTAAATCAATTGATTGAAGCTCATATGAACACATACACATTGAAGAACCAAGCACAGGGCCAAAATGAGTTTGTGCCATATGTGGTATGATTCCCTGCACATATATTATAGATTTTACTTTAGTACTTTTATAGGACCCCCAAATGTTTGAATGAGTGGGTCTCTGATTCTTTTTACTTGTCTTGGGGCTTTTCCACATTGGTTTGCTTTGGTCAGCTTCATTTTCATATTTCACTGTTTTATTTTATTATATTATATTTAGTTTTATATGCTTGTTATCTCTTAGAAGCCTGTTCTAATAAAAGGCCTAATGGAACTAGATCAGGATGGGAGGGGAGGTAGGGAGAAAATGGGAGGATTAGGGGGAGTTGAAATTATAATCAGGATATATTAAATATATAAATTTATACAAATATATAAAAACAATATCAAAAAGGATGGATTGTATGCATGTAAAACATAAAATTCTAGGCGTAGGTGTAGAAAATACAATTGCCATCACTCAAATGCAATTATAATTGCAAAATCTTTCAAAGTCAGGCATATTTGCCTTTAATAAGCAATGTTACTAAAGCTTATTTGCATTTCTGACTTTCCTTCAGAATATTCCTTCAAAGGATTTATGGTAGAGTGAATGAATTTGACTGACACATGAGATCTCTTAATGTGTTAATGTATGTAGTTAAGCTAATGAAAGGCACAAAATTACTCATGAAAAAAGTACATCATGAGTCTAATATCATTACCATACATAACACACACACACACATATATATACATACATACATACATACCAAATGTGTATATATATATCACCTCTCTTCCTTTTGTTTTTACAGTTTATCATTCACTTTGTCATTATGTATTCATTATGTGTTTTTCAGCTTACAATAATAGGAGAGATTTGCTTATATTGGCATTTATAATGGAAAATGGTATTACAAATCTAATACTTTGTTGAAACTAAATTTAATCACTTTATTCATCAAAATAGCTATTTACTACATAATGAAATTCCACAAATGCCATATCAACTGGATTATGAGGAAAATAATATATCAATAAAATGACTTCAAATCTATGCAGATAAAAATTATTCTTGAGAACATTTTGAAATGTTTTAAATATAGTGAAGCAAAATGATGTTTCTCTTACATATGTTATTTTAGCAGTAAGGTGTCTAGAGGTCAACTAAGTCAACTTTTTGTCTCTGGCTATAATTCTGGAAAACACATTTTTTATGATTAAAATTCAAGAAACACACTTAGAATCTTGACAAGAAGATGAAAAAAAACTTTGTTATCTTACTTATTAACACACTAGAATAGTAAAGCCTCAACATTCTAACTTTAGTGCTCATCACAATAGTTTTGGTTTCCGGGCTACTAGTGTAATTTGAAAACTAATTTCTAGCATCATATCAACCTGCAAGCTAGATATGGGTGAGAGATCTGAAACTTTAAATGTAAAATTAGAAATATGGAGAGGGGACTGAACTATAAGCATTATTATAAAATCAAGCTACTACATCACTTTTTCAAAGGAAAAAATTGGATATGGTAAAGTATTAAATTAATTAATCTACACAGAAATGGAAATGCAGAACAGATGTCTTCTGTGCATTTGATTAGCACCCAATACCTGGTGCTAAACTTTCTGTAATATTCTGCAGAATTATCTCAACATGGATAAATATGCTCAGTGACGGGCTCTGAAATCATGTTTTAAATCATGTTTTGCAAGAGTACTAATAAAGTAAAGTTAGTCATTGTCTCAAAATCAATGACAGTCACTCATATTTATATACTAAATGAGCAAAGTGGCAAGTAATTTCACTTTCATTTGCTTTAATTTTAATTTGTTGTCTATATTACAGCACCAATAACTTTGGTATAACAAAGGAAAGACAGAAATGAATTAATGAACCTTTCATGTTTTATGTTCCAGTTCAAGGACATAGAAAGCCCAAATGATAATCAGGAACATTATTACTGAGATTATTCAGAAAACCAACCTCCTGGCATTTAAATTAGACCCTGTTTTTTATTGTTACATAGTACAGATATCCTTCAATAATGCATTTATATATGTGAAAATATCTTTAATTGGATCAAGAGAAAATCTCAGTGTCATCCTGTAGTGTCATCATCAAGTGAAAGTTGGGGTGGGTGGAGTGCATGCAGACGTAGTAATTTTGATCACTGTACTAACTTGAGAATGTTTTTTCTCCCATGCACATACATGCTCACTTGTTCTCTTTTTTGCTCTTTCTCTTGATATCACTCTATCTCTTTCTGACACACACAGATACTCTCATGCATAACTAAAATTAATATTCAAAAAAGCAAAGTTAAAACAACAATAATTAGGCTCTAAGGCTTCACAAAAATATTTGAATACCTCTCTGAACCTGGTCTTCAGAAAAATCAAATGGCATTGTATTTTAACTCATTTCTCTACAAGAACATGATAATAGACAAGTGGCAATTCTTATCTCATCAGAAAGATGCATGATATAATGACCACAAAACCCATCCAATGTACCACATATTCTTCCTAATTATTATAGTAGTAGAAGATGGAAAATACGGGTTTAATGAGATAGGTTATGAAAAAATGCATAATGATCACAATGCTCACTTTTCAAAATTAATAAGTCAGTAGCCAGAGATCACATGTAACAAAATTAAGCCACTAGTAGTAAATATCTGCTTTGAGTTGGCTATCGAAATGAGATGGAAAGAAATTTCTGCATTGGGAAGATTCACTGTAAGCATATGTGATATTGTGGATTAAAGTATACTTTTCAGTTGCTCAAACACCATCGCTCAGTTTCGGCATAAAAAGTTTATTGGAAAATATAATCCAGTGATAGCTGACAGAATAGAAGAGCATGTCAATTGGACTTCAGAGATAAAAGCCAAGAGATTTAAAGTCAAGATTATTTATGGCTGCTGGGTCACATGTATAGTCTCGCATCTCAGTAATGAATTCCAAATAGCTCCCTCCTCTGGAAGCTCCTTTCCTTCAATTCTTCACTTTATTTCCAACAGAGTAGTTTCCCATAGTCTTGTATGAAGGTCTTTTACTTACTAATCTTGATTTTTATTTCTTTACCCCTTTGTCCTTTGCCTAATTCTCCTTCTGAGAGAAATATTCTTTACTCTTATTCCTATAGTTCAGTAAAGACAAAAAGGTTTCTGTGTAATGCATATTGCTTTAAAAAGTATTCAGAATAAAATGGAAAAAAGTGAGT
This sequence comes from Myodes glareolus, assembly GCF_982192425.1. NCBI lineage: Eukaryota > Metazoa > Chordata > Mammalia > Rodentia > Cricetidae > Myodes > Myodes glareolus. The sequence continues at coordinate 76,985,364 of NC_142031.1, read as the reverse complement.
ATCCATTCCTGTGGATGACTACAGAGTCAGTATTCTTAGCACCTGACTCAAAATAATAGTACCCAAGTATCATAATTTGTTCCTATGGATACTTATTAAAAGTTAATGACACAATCATCATGTTCACACCAAAAAGTCTATGATATTCTTTCCATGTGGGATATCAATTTAATCCAGACTTAATGTGACATCTTTGTCTCTTTTGCTAAAATGTAAAATGCTATAAAAGCGAAAAAAATTTCCCCTTATCTCTTTGTGGTACCTTTTTTTGGATGAATTCCAACATCACTTGATCTTTGAGCCAATTAGTCTTGAACATATACTAACACAATTCATCTCTTTTTTATTATCATTATTTCCTTTTTACTTGAATTAAAACCTAACTGATGGAAGATAATTTATGTATACCCCCAATGGCACCTTTCATTATAAGGAAAAAAAGACATTAATACTGTTGGTTTGATTCAGGGCTTCTTCATGGCACTTGTTGGCAACCAGAGCCATATATGACAAACAGTGCCCTATCTGCTACAAGGCCATGAACCCAGACATGGCCTTCGGGGGCAGCCTAGGCCTGAATGACAGCTTGGTACTGGGAAGTAACACAGGCTACCCGTGTCTGTATCGCCCTCTGCTGTCATCGCCTGACTACACCCAAGCCTCGGCCTCTGGCCCAGATACTGGGCCTCTGTATGGGCCTTAATGGTAATCTATGCCACAGATTTCAATGCAGACTCCATATGCAAGTAGCCTCAGCAGTTTGGCCTGGTTGTTGGTTTTGTTCTGGGTGATATCTTCGTTTCCTCACATCAGGATGACCCTTAGCGCAGCAGGTCCCCTGGACACCAACAAGGCCAAAGGATACAGCTCAATCACGAGGCTTCATGTGGCCTTTGGTGGCACCATGGGGGTCATAGGTATCAATATAGAACTCAACTGTGGTAGGACAAAGGCACAGACATGGTCCTCAGCAGCAGCCTAGGCCTGGATGTTACCATGGCCCCAGGAGACCAGAAAAATCACCCAGATCAAAACAGACACAGTGACAATATGGTTCATGAACCCAAACTCAGCCATAGGAAGCAACCCAGCTCATTGGAGTAAGCATAGGTCCCAAAGGCAACAGGAGTCATGGATATTAACATATAGATCCTGGTTGTAGTAGGACCAGAGACATACATGTGACTTTTGGTAGCCACCTGATCCAGATATCGCTATGGTCCTGGATGGCAAGCAGATCTCTCTCCTTTGTCTACTTCTCACAACTGTCACCATGGACCCAGGTGACAAGCTGACTTTCAACACCCGCCTAATCCACTACATCTATGTTTCTTCTTTTATGAGTCTTTCCATGGCATATAAACCATTCTATTTCTCTAACACTCCCAGTACTCCTCCCAAAGGGTGCCAGGTAGGTCCCTGCTTGTTTTCCCACCAGTCTGGGCCCAGGAACCTGAGTTGGCTTTCTTCTTGCCTCTGGGTAAGATAACTGTGTAGGAAGAGAGGGCCATCTTGTTCTTTCCAGCCACCCAGCTAGCTTAAATCTGAAATAACCACACAGAAACTGTAATCATTAAATCACTGCTTGACTCATTAGCTTTAGCCTCTTATTGGCTAACTCTTATATCTTAACTTAACCCATTTCTATTAATTTGTGTATCACCACATGGTAGTGGCTTACAAGCAAAGATTTGGCATGTCTGACTCTGGCAGCTCTATGGTGTCTCTCTGGATCCACCCTTCTTTCTCCCAGCATTTAGTTCTGTCTTTCCTGCCTTTCTAAATTCTGCCTTATCAACAGGCCAAGGCAGTTGTCTTTGTTCGTTAATGGTAATGACAGCATACAGAGGGGACTCCCCCATCACCTCCCCTTTTCTGTTTAAATAAAAAGGAAGGCTTTAGCGTTAACATAGTAAAATTACATATAGCAAAATAGGTATCAAATAAAAATTAGTTATAATATTTATATCTATTTTATCTTTTATCATAACTAAGGAAAACTATAACTATCTATTCTTTAATTCCATCAAAGACTCCAGAAGGATATAATATTACCTAAGTAAACAGGAAGTGCATTGTAAGCAACTTCAAAAACTCTAGAAATGACAAAGACATCTCACTACCTGAACAGTCACCCAAAGTTCTTTGTACCATTGGGACATCCATTTTCAGCATGTAGGCCAGCAGACTTTTCCACGAAGCAAGAAATTTCAAAGACAATATCACTTATACTGGCAGTTTATCAATCACATTTTTCTGTGTCCTGCAGAATGTCTAGCAGACTCTGTCATAAAGCAGAAACCCCGAAGGATTGACTCACCTTTCGACAAGATTAGCAGTAATCTCTCTGTAGGCCCTGTATGTCCAGTGAGGCAGTCCGTGCAAGAGCAGTTTCTTGCCTAAATGGCTAGCCAACTCCAGAAAGAGTCTTTTCATTGCCCATCATTCTTTAGTAGTAGCTCAGTGCTGCCAGGAGCAGAAGTTTTTCATTGTCATGAAAAGTCCTAAATTTTTAAAACATTTAAATGCCATATTCTGAAGGTCTCTGAAAGATTTGAAGAATACCTAACTAACTGAAATATATTTCTATATCTAGAAAACCTAACATGAGTACAATCTTGACTATTTTAGATGATTACCTATGAACCTATATTTCTTAATTATACACTACATTTTTTAAGTGAGCTACACGAACACAGTATCTTAATCAAGATCAGAAATAAGTATCACAAAATTGACCTAAAATTTGTATCAGTAAACCAAGATCCCTACCAATGCAAATTATTTACATCTATATCATATCCCCCTTTAAATATAAAGAAACATTTGAAAACAGTATTTGGGAATATGGGTGTAGTTATTTTTCTCTTCTGCCTAATCCTCTACATCTATGTTTCTTCCTTTATGTGTCTTTCTATGGTGTATGAACCATTCTACTTCTCTAACTCTCCCAATACCCTGATTGTCTTCCCATCAGTCTGGGCCCAGGAACCTGAGTTGGCTTTCTTCTTGACAGTTAGTAAGATGCCTGCTCTAATTCTTTATAAAAGAAAACTGATGGGATCTATGAGATAAAACAATAATACAAGAGTATTAGAAAAATGTGAAGATATTTTAAAGGGCTGCTACATCATGTTCTCAGAATTCAGAATATCCGGATTACTCTGGTTCTCAAAGGAGGAGACTTCAATTAACTTGTATTAGTTAAAAGAATTCTCCCTTTTCTGTCCTGCTTATAGGTGTTCTAGGAGAATGCACTGTAAACAAGGAAATACCAGATACATTTTATTAAATCATCTGTTGAAATATTCCGTATTTGTGTGAAACCTGCAAGCTAAATTAATAGCCATTTCTTAATTTTTCTCTTAAAAAAGTATAAATTCTCCATTGAAAGAGATATCATTATTGAACTATTTTTTTTTCAATTTAAAGGCAGAGAATTAAGGTTGCTACCACACAGTAAAATTTTCCAACAGTTTTTATTGAAATATAAAAATGTATGCTTTAGTCTTAAGGTAATATGTGTGACAAAAGCCTGTAGAAGAATAGTATTTTGTTACAATTAGTTTTAATAGTTGATTTAGAAAGTATTTTTAAAGGTTACTTTGGATCGTGAAAATTTCAAGTGTTTAAGATTTAATACCACTTGACCCCTATGACCCAGATAAAGTCATTGTGACTAAGTGGATACAGTTTAGAAACTGTGGCATGCCCCGAAGAGACAATCACGGGAATGGCCTTGTGGAATTTCCTGCAAAGTCAAACCTTCTTCAAATAACTTACTGGCTTTCAAGAAAGAGCTTTTGATTCAGCACCAAAGAGGGGTACTGCAGAATGGATTTAAGAGAGCACTTTGTGAAATCAGAATGTCTGAGTTCAAATCTTATATTTTTCCTTTGATGTGTGACAACAGATGTCATATTAAAACTATCAGTGCTATATTTTCTCTCTGAAAATGAGGACAGATAGCAGTACAGACTGCATTGAGATAATAAAGTGCCGATGAGATCATGAGAAAACTCAATATGCATAATGTCTAACATGCAGAAAGCACTACAATCACATTTTACTATTATTATGCCATCTAGATCTTGGTAGAAATGGATCACTGATAATAGAAAATCACATTTTCAAACAGCCTGAATAATCTTTCATAGACTAGACATTGTCTTACCCAACAAGTGTGAATTCTTTTCAAAGACACTCCCTCATCAAGTGTCTTTGGTGCATGTGAAACCACTCTTGGGACCTAAATATAAATATAACACAGCCAAGAGTTTTAGACAAGTGGTGTACACTCATGCACCTCTTCTGCTCCATAGTCTATGACTCTTTATATGTACTTAACTACAATCCATTAATGAAGAACATACCCACGTCTTGTGTAGAAGTAGATCTTATAACATTCTGTACAGAGCTCCAAGTAGAAGAATGAAATCTTTTTTTTTAAACAAAGGAAAGTAAAAGAAGTAGAAACAGTTAAAATGAAGATTTGATAAAAAGGGAATATTAAAGAGGGAATTGTGGATGACTCTCAAAGAACCAGAACATAGCGTGAGACTATCTCCTTCTGTTGAGGATGTTCATCAAAGAATATTATTGTAAGATGTTTTGGCAATTGCTAGAATAGAATACCCATTCTATGCATGTATATCTCTTATATAGATACTTTTGTTATCATTAAAAGCTTTTAAACAAGAATCCATGGTGTTGGAAATAGATGTTATGTTAGGCCTCAATAAAATACAACTCTTTCAACATTGGTTGATCTGGCCTCTGTGTGGCTCAGCTAGACCTCCACAGTGGCATCAATGGAGAAGGCAGACACAGCATCATGGTTTAAGAGAACCTATTCATCATCCTTTGCCTTTGAATTCAACTATTCTGATCTCTTCTCACTGGACTGCATGCTTATTGCCAGCATTTGTAAGACTTCCCTGCCTAGCACACTTCTGTCAAACAGTGCTTCTACAAACTTTGATTATCTCAGTATTACTTCTAACCACAGAACATAATAGCAAAGGAGGTAAAGTAAAGAGTTTATATCCATGGCATTTATAGACTTTACCCTATTCTCAACCATTTCTTATACAAAAAAAAAAACAAAGAACACAGAAAAAAGGCATATCTAACATCTGTTAAAAAAAAAAAGATTCACTTACAGAAACTCATCACAGAAAAAACTATTGAAATGTTCATGTTGTTAAACTTAGCTCTTTTAGAACTAGGATATTTGATGTAGGAATCAATGCACTTTTTACAGAGTTATTTTTGTCAAAAGTCCCTCAAAACTGAAAAATTACTAAAATTTTTGATTATGGAAAATTGTTGAGTCTGGGCATAAATACAACTATCTTTTGTGTAATATAAGACAGTATTTTTCAAGCTGAAAGTTTAAGAATTAAGTGAGCAGCATTGGGGCCATCACCATTATGAGGGTCAGTACACACTGATAAAAAGATTGTGTTGCCATATTTGGGAGAAAATCTCTTTCATATCATTGATTTGTTATAGTACATTAAAAGCTCAGGAAGCAAAAGTACTGCTCACTTTTACCTGAATGTTTACTTTATTTCTTCATATTTCCCCATTATTCATTTAATTATTAAAAATTCATGGGACAATGGCATCTATTTATTTAAAATCCTTTAAGAATGATGGAAGGTAGTCCACCTCTCTATAACTTCACCAAAACTTCAAATTATGCATTTGAAAATGTAACTTAGCAGCATAAAGGTTCTATTATAGTGATTAATAAATCATTATTGAAAAATTTTAAGTGACTGTTTTAGAAGAGATTGAACAAAAATGTTACTGTGCTTTAATATTCGGCTTTACTTTTCATTGAAAATATGTTAAAAAGAGAAGTAAAGTAGACTTGCACTAGGCAACCTTTGAGATATGCTCATCTGGTTTGAACAGAAATTAAGCAGTGTTTTGGGATGAAAGTAATAAAAACACTGTGGTGGAGACAAAAACACACTTGACCTGTCATAGGCAGCCCCTACAGCTTGCTAGAGAAAAAAACCAGCTACTTGCTTTCTTTTGAAATCTATTTCTTGGATTATAAAATATGATACCGCTCACTTGTGCAATCCCTTCTGTGTTTAGAGTTCAGTGCTGTCATGGATATTCTGGAATTCCTTCAGGTAAAATATCTAATCAGAAAAGCTTTTATGCCATTAATACATCAACATTAATGAAAATCATTTTCATCCACTTCATTCAATTTTGAGTCTATCTGTGTGTTTGTGTTTGTATGTGGAAAAGAAAAAACAACACTTTTGGTTTTCTTCTACAATGACAGAAAACATAGTTAGAAGAAACAGGAAAAGCATATTACTGACCAGATAAAAATAATTAGTATTGTTAATACTTATATTGTATGAGCTATTCTTGATGAACTCTTCCTGACCAACAAGCCTCCTTTGTCTCAAAGAATTTTGAGTCTATATTTATGTATCTATTTGCTGTTCCTTGGAGAAACTGAGGAAGCAAATGGGAATTTTATGATCAAAGACTGAACATTTATCCCTCTTCGTATGCATGATGAGTTATCTGGGTGAAGGATAATCTCTTTCCTTTTAACTGACTCGAAACTACAACGAGAATAGCAAATAACCAGTATATCAAATCATCTTCCGTGAAGTGAGAAAACAAGTTTAATTCTATTAGACAGCCTTTACATTATTTCTCTACCAGATGTTATTAAAAAGATATTACAAAAATAAAAAAGCAGTGAAAATCAATCACCTGTTAGGGTACTGTGATGTACACCTTTAATCTGAGCACTAATGAAGAAGAGGCAGAAGAATCTCTGTGAGCTTGTAGCCAGTATAGTCTACATAGGTTGATATAGGACAGCCAGTTTGTATAGATATATCCTGCATCAAAACAACAACAACATAAATGAATCTACTAAATCAATAAATGCCTACTAAGAATGAAAAAGTGGTGTCATTATAATTTTTCCATTCAAAGAACTGAAATTAATTCAAGGTATGAATTCTTAAACTGGGTTGTTTCTAAAGCTCACCTGTATGAGAAGCTAGTAGAAAAACAGTTTAACACTCACATTTTTCTCCTTGTTACAACAGTTAGTTCATAGGCAATATCAAAATGTGTGAGTTAGTGAAGTCACCCAACAACAGTGGGCACATCAAACCAAGAATGTCTAAACCTGAACAGAAAGAAAAATGAATGCTATTAGTCCCTTTATGGGATATATATGCAATAGAAATGGGGATGGTGATAAAATGTTGTTGTTTCATGAATATGTGTTTGCTGAAGACCAGGAACAATTAAAAACTGATTAAAAAGACAAATAAAAACTTAATTTTACAAACACAGAAAGCACCTTGCCCAAAGACAGGGATGCCATATTCCTAACCAATATTAATAAAGTCTGTTCACTACTGGTTTACTTGTGCACATCAGTCTTTGCTTTACAAAGACAACTAAAAATCCTTAAATTCCTACGCAACATTGTATTGATTGCATCGTATAGTCAAAGTTCACACATCATTACCCTTGAATTTCATTCTCAGTAGAGTAGAATCAAATTTATTATACCACTGCATTTCCTAGAGGTTGCCAAATATTACACTAACTCTTCTTTCAAATACTTAATTTTATTATTTTTTTCCATTTTTATTTATTTATTAAAAATTTCCACCTTCTCCTCTCCTCCCATTTCCCTCCCACATCCCCTCCCCCACCCTCTCTTGTCCTAAGAACAGTCAGAGTTCTCTGCCCTGTGAGAAGTCCAAGGTCTTCTCCACCCCTTCATCCAGGTCTAGGAAGGTGAGCATCCAAACAGACTAGGCTAGGTTCCCACAAAGACAGTTCATGCAGTATAATCAAAACCCAGTGCCATTGTCCTTGGCTTATCAGTCAGCCCTCATTTTCAGCCACATTTAGAGAGTCCCGTTTGATCACATGCTCTTCAATCCCAGTCCAGCTGGTCTTGGAGAGCTCCCATTACATCAGCCCCATAGTCTCAGTGGGTGGACGCACCCCTCACGGTCCTGACATCCTTGCTCATGTTCTTCCTCCTTCTGCTCTTCATGTGGACCTTGGGAGCTCAGTTCAGTGCTTCAGAGTGGGTCGTTGTCTCTATCTCCATTCATCACCAGATGAAGGTTCTATGGTGATATGCAAGATATTCATCAGTGTGGCTATGGGATAAAACCAGTTCAGGCACCCTCTCTTCTACTGCCCAAGGAACAATCTGGGGACCTCTCTTTGGACCTGGGATCCCCTCTAGAGACAAGTCTCTTGCAAACCCTAAAATTGCTCCCTTAATTAAGATATTTACTTCCCTGCTCCCATATCCATCCTTCCTCCATCCCACCAATCCCATTCCCCCAAGCCCCCCGAATCCTCCCCTTCTCCCTTTTCTCTACCCATCTCCCCTTACATCCACCCCCTTCCCCCAAACCGAGCACCCAAAGTTTGCCTGGCAATCTTGTCTACTTCCAATATCCAGGAGGATAACTATATGTTTTTCTTTGGCTTCACCTTCTTATTTAGCTTCTCTAGGATCATGAATTATAGGCTCAATGTCCTTTATTTATGGCTAGAATCCACTTATGAGTGAGTACATACCATATTCCTCTTTTTGGATCTGAGTTACCTCACTCAGTAAAGTGTTTTCTATTTCCATCCATTTGCATACAGAATTCAAGATGTCCTTGTTTTTTACCGCTGAGTAAAATTATAAAGTGTGTATATGCCACACCTTCTTTATTCATTTTTCTATTGAGAGGAACCTAGGTTTTTTCCAGGTCCTGGCTATTACAAATAGTGCTGTTATGAACATAGTTGAGCAAATGTTTTTGAAGTATGATTGGTCATCTCTTGGGTATATTCCCAAGAGTGGAATTACTGGGTCCTGAGGTAGGTTGACTTGCAGTTTCCTGAGAAACTGCCACACAGATTTCCAAAGTGGTTGCACAAGTTTGTATTCCCACCAACATTGGATGAGTGTTCCCCTTACTCCACATCCTCTCCAGCATAGGCTATCATTGGTGTTTAGATTTTAGCTATTCTAACAGGTGTAAGATGGTATCTCAAAGTTGTTTGGATTTGCATTTCCCTGATCGTTAAGGAGGTTGAGCATGACCTTAAGCGTCTTTTGGCCATTCGAACTTCTTCTGTTGAGAATTCTCTGTTCAGTTCAGTACTCCATTTTATAATTGAGTTAATTAGAGTTTTAATGTCTAGTTTCTTGAGTTCTTTATATATTTTGGAGATCAGACCTTTGTCTGATAGGGGTTTGGTGAAGATCTTCTCCTTCTCAGGAGGTTGCCTTTTTGTCTTAATGACTGTGTCCTCTGCTTTACAGAAGCTTCTCAGTTTCAGGAGGTCCCATTTATTCATTGTTGCTCTTATTGTCTGTGCTACTAGGGTTCTACCTAGGAAGTGGTCTCCTGTGCCCATGTGTTGCAGACTACTTCCCACTTTCCCTTCTATCAGGTTCAGTGTGGTCAGATTTATATTGTGGTCTTTAATCCATTTGCACTTGAGTTTTATACATGGTGATAGATATGGATATACTTTCATTCTTCTACAGGTTGACATCCAGTTATACCAGCACCATTTGTTAAAGATGCTTTCTTTCTTCCATTGTATAATTTTTGCTCCTTTGTCAAAAATCAGGTGTTCATAGGTTCGTGAATTAATATCTGGGTCTTCGATTTGTTTTCATTGGTGAACATCTCCCTTTTTGTGCCAATACCAAGCTGTGTTAATTACTGTGGCTCTGTAATAGAGTTTGAAGTCAAGGATGGCAATGCCTCCGGAAGTAGTTTTATTGTGTAGGATTGGGTTTTTTTGCTTTTCCATATAAAGTTGATTATTGTTCTCTCAAGGTCTATGAAGAATTTTGTTGGGATTTTGATGGGGATTGCATTGAATCTATAGATTGCTTTTGGTAGAGTTGCCATTTTTACTATGTTGATCCTCCCAATCCAAGAGCAAGGGAGATCCTTCTATTTTCTGGTAGTTTCTTCAATTTCCTTCTTCAAAGACTTAAAGTTCTTGTCAAATAGATCTTTCACTTCCTTGGTTAGAGTTACCCCAAGATACTTTATGCTATTTGTGGTTATCATGAAAGGTAATGTTTCTCTGATTTCCCTCTCTGCTTCTTTATCCTTTGTGCATAGGAGGGCAACTGATTTTTTTTTGGAGTTTATCTTGTATCCTGCCACATTACTAAAGGTGTTTATCAACTGTAGGAGTTCTTTGGTAGAGTTTTTGGGGTGGCTTATGTACACTATCATATTATCTGCAAATAACGAATGTTTGACTTCTTCCTTTCTGATTCAAATTCCCTTGATCTCCTTATGTTGTCTTATTGCTAATGCTAGAACTTCAAGCACTATTTTGAAGAGATATGGTGAGAGAAGGCAGCCTTGTCTTGTTCCTGATTTTAGTGGAATCGCTTTGATTTGTTCTCCATAAGTTGATATTAGCTGTTGGCTTGCTGTATATTGCTTTTATTATATTTATGTATGATCCTTGTATTCCTAACGTCTCCAACACCATTATCATAAAGGGGTGTTGAATTTTGTCAAATGCTATTTCAGCATCTAATGAAATGATCATATGTTTTTTTTTCTTTCAGTTTATTTATATGATGGATTACATTGATAGATTTGTGTATGTTGAACCAGCCCTGCATCTCTGGGATGAAGCCTACTTGATTGTAATGGATAATTTTTTGGATGTGTTCTTGGATTCTGTTTACCAGAATTTCAGCATAGATGCTCATGAGTGAGACTGGTCTGTAATTCTCTTTCTTGGTTGGGTCTTTGTGTGGTTTTGGAATCAGGGTGACTGTAGCTTCATAAAAAGAGTTTGGCAATGACTCTTGTTTCTATTATGTGAAACACATTAAGGAGTATAGGTATCAGCTCTTCTTGGAAGTTCTGATAAAATTCTGCATTAAAATCATCTTTTCCTGTGCTCTTTTTGATTTGGAGGTCTTTTTATGACAGCTTCTATTTCCTCACGACTTATAGGTCTGTTTAAAATGTTCACCTGGTCTTGATAAAATTACCTAAAAATTACCCTAGCAACACAAACTCTGAGAGAAACAATTAATAAATGGGACTTCCTGAAGCTGAAAAAGCTTTTGTATAGCAAAGGACACTGTGAACAAGACAAAAAATGGCCGTCTACAGAATGGGAAAAGATCTTCACTAACCCTACATTAGACCGAGGACTCATCTCCAAAATATACAAATAAATCAAGAAATTGATCATCAAAAGAATAATCCATTAAAAAAAGGAGTACAGACCTAAGCAGAGAACTCTTAACAGAGAAATCTAAAATGGCTGGAAGACACTTAAGGAAATTTTCAACATCCTTAGTCACCATAGAAATGCCAATCAAAACATTCTGAGATGACATCTTACACCTATAAGAGTGGCCAAGATTAAAAACAGTGATGACAATTTATGCTGGAGAGGTTGTGGGGAAAAGGGAACACTTCTGCAATGTTGGTGGAAATGCAAGCTGGAAACAACCTTCTTCAAGACCCAGTAATACCCCTTTGGGTATATATCCAAAGGATGCTCAATCATGCCACAAGGACATGTCCTCAACTATATTCATAGCAGAATTATTTGTCATAGCCAGAACCTGGAAACAACCTAAATGTCCCTCGATCAAAGAATGGACAAAGGAAAGTGTGGTACATTTACAACAATGGAGTACCACAAAACAGAAAAAAAAAATAACACCATCTTTAATTTTTCAGGAAAAAGAATGAAGCTAAAAAACATTATTTTAAATGAGTTAGCCCAGACACAGAAAGACAATTATCACATGTACTCACTCACAGGTAGTTTTTAAACACAATGCAAAGAAAACCAGCCTACAACACAATCCCAGAGAACTTAGACAACAACGAGGACATTAAGAAAGACTTACATAGACCTAATCTACATGGAAAGTAGAAAAAGACAAGATCTCCTGAATAAATTGGGAGCTTGGGGACCTTGGGGGAGGGTTGAAGGGGAGAGTGAAAAGGCAGGGAGGGGAGCAGAGAAAATTGTAGAGCTCAAAAAAAATCAGTAAAAAAAAAAAAAAAACCTCATTTAACACTAGGTTAGCTAGGAGGAAGGTAAGAATGTGTTTCTGATAGGAAGTTCTCTTTTTTTAAGAATGTTGGGAAAAAAAGTACTGTGAGTTATACTGGGTAAAGCAAAGAGCAAAATGCATGTATGTATTAATATCATATAGTTCTGTGATTCAGATTCTCTAAAATTCTAAAACCTTTCTTGTTTTTATGGTTTAATACCTAATAAGAAGCAATGTAAAGAAGGATTGGATTATTTGAGTTTACCAAAGGATATAATCCATTATGGTAAGGAAGGCATGGAATCAAAGCCTTAAGTCAGGTAGCTGAAAATAAGCAAGTAAAAAATCATGGCTATAAAAATGCAAGATCCCCTTAGTTCTTTGACAACCTTCTTCTTCCTGTGAGGATTATACCCTTAAACTTTCTAGAACCTCCCAAAAGCAGCCTGGGTAACTCATAAATTAGGGTTCAAGTACATGAGCCCACTTACAGTGAAAAGCAAAGTTCATCTCATGTGAGTAGTTGATGATTTCTCATTGAGTACAGTCTAGAGCATTACTTTCACAATCTCTGAACCAAGCTTTCTTTAACTTAAATTTTGCCTCCATTCATTTCTAATTGGGAGATTCCTTATAACTTACTTAACCATAGATACAGTTTCTATAAAAAGGGGACAGTTAAATAAATTAAAATTTTATACAGGTTATTCTAAGAATTAATTGTTGACAGAGTGAAAACACTTAAAACCATAGTTATTGTCACATATGTCATTTATATAGTTTTACTGACTATTGCTTGGTTTTAGAATACAATCTGGTGTTTAACCATCTCATGAGTTATTTGGTATATATTGACAATATGTGAGAAATAAACAGCATATTAAAAAGTATTTGCTTAACCACTCTTGTAGTTATTAAGAGCAAAGAGTAATGGGGTTGCATATTTGTGAAACATCAATGTGCAGCAACCTGGCATGGAAAGGGGTAAAGAAAAATGCAAACGTATTCAAAAGGAAAAGGGAACTATGGATAAAATGTGAAGGAGGCTTTAGTATGATGCTACTGTCTCTTTTAAGAGAAAGGTATTTTTGTCATGAAATGTCATATTAGCAGAAATCCAGGGATCCCCCCCCCAAAAAAATTTCATTTTTCAATGGGTTTACTAATGAATTGAAATAATCACAGGTTACACAGAAGTAAGAACAATAGTACATTGGTGATGTTGTCACTAATACTGATACAGATGTACTTAAAAGAAAATTTAATATAAGTCATAATTGGGAACTAGAGACAGATATTCAGAAGTGCTTAGTAGATAGAATTTAACAAAGAAGAGGCATTAATGTTAAAGAAAAATTTAAAGCTCTTTTATAGTAAATGACTGTAACTCTGTTAACATCATTTTTATAAGAAATACTATATAGTATAGTTATGTTTATAATTACCTTTCCAAAAGCTAAAAGAACTCTTATTAAAATATTTTTTAACTAAAATGAAAATTGTCAACTTATGAGATAGCCAAAGGAAACATGAAGAAAGAATACAGGAAAATAATCTGTGGTGCAGATTCTGGCAGGATACTATTTCTCAAACTCCTGGAATTGACTCTTCTTGGATTATACCAACTAATTATTAAATAGACATCATTCCAAGACTGTCATCTTCCAAAAAACAATGGAAAAGTTTGACGAATTCCTTCATTTTAGTTCCCTTTTAAGAGCAAATATAACTTCCCAGAGTAGATCAGCAGAGTTCAATGAAAGGCTAGCGGCTATGTTGTTTCCCACACATGTGAATCACTAGCAAAGGCAATGGAATAATTGTGTAATCAAAGAAGGACTTATTCTGCATCTATCTGCAGAAAATAATGTTTGTGGAGGGGAGAATTCTGATGAAATATATAAAACAGTTGGATTTGGGAGACAAGATTTGATATTGTCACAATCTCTTTTACCTATGATATGAACAATTAGGAAATGCAACTATTGTTGGTAGTTCTGATGAGGCTATAATTGTAAAAAATTTATGGAATTGTTTGAAATTTGCATTTCTTGTTCTATAAAAGAAAATACCGTTATCCTTATTTTGTTGACGAACCTGAAGCTTAAAACCTGTTTCGCTCAACATATTTTTAAAAGGGAATCACATTTTCTTCCCAGTCCAAGGAAATATTTTAAGTTTATTCATATCAGTGTGAGAGATAGGAAATGAAACACCCCAGGATTCCCGTCTAAGCTGAATTTTTGTGCATTTTGGTTTTTGATTCATAACACTGCAATATTTGTTCAGAATACAAATTGAATACTATATGCATAGTAAATGCTCAAAGTAATATAATGCTATTAGCTGGGGATCAAACTGTGCCATAGAGGAAGGGAGCAAAAAGCCCTTTGCCTCCTGTTGTGATCGACTTCACCTGTTTGGTCAAACTTTTCTTTCTCTAAATTTGAGTAATAATGATCTTAGTTCCAATATTTTAATTTATGCATAGAGGTGTTGTTTTGCTTAGAGAGGGCACAGTAAGAAACAAACACACAAACAAAATCTCCTGAAATGGCTGGCACATTACTGGGGAGAGATTATTGTGAATAAGAAAGAGAGAACATCCAAAGGCATCTGGAAAAATCTAGAGAAGATATAAAAGAAAGCAGACTGAATATATAGCAAGGTCATATAGCCAGAACTATTTTTGCAAGAGGCTAGTAAATGGGAGAGAATATTGGAAGGAGGGCTGTGATAGTGGGGATAGTGAGGTAGCAAGAAGTTAGGCCTGGCAGTGGTGGCACATGCCTTTAATTCCAGCACTTAGGAGGCAGAGACAGGCAGATTGCTCAGTTTAAGGCCAGCCTGGTCTTTAAGGGCTAGTTCTAGGACAGAACAGGCTCTAAAGCTACAGAAAAACTGTCTCAAAAAGCCAAAAATTAAAAAGTAATTAGAACAGCAGAGACAATCTTGTCCTTACACAGAGAAACAAATGGGTATCTGAGAAGCAGGAAGCCTGGGTAGGTGGGAAGGACCAGCATGCTTTGAAATACATAACAAGTACTTGCAAATAGGGACTGAGGGAGCCTGGGGGTTAGAATGGACTTTGATATACAACCACATATGCATGCCTATTCAGTAATTTGTTCATTCTGCTAGAGGCATTGAAAATGACACCATTTGGGGTTGAAAAACCATTTTCACATTTTTCTGAGGAATGCTAGTTCTTACACAACCACCAGAAACTGTTTTATAGTCCAATTTGAGCTCATTTCTAGATGTATAAACGGCCTGTAAAGTTTTCTCACTTAATTCACTCTGAACTGTCTTCTCTAAAGGCATATGCCAATCTTTTTCATAAAAATAACTCTTCTGGCCTTTATAAAGGAATTGGCACACAGTTTGTGTTCTGACCTCTAGAGTACTTAGAGTAGATGGGCTTTGTGATTTCAAATGAGTTGTAAGTGTTAGACTTGCCTTGAGTGTCAGAGAAAACAGAAGGGGTTGACCTATAAACTGAAGCTTTTTAAGAAGACTCATATATCTGTGTATTTGTATATATGTTTTTATACCTGGTAAATCCCATGCCTGAGGTTAGGTAACAAAATGCTACTTGAAGAGGTCTGTAAAGACCTACATGTGTTCACATAACGAGTTTAGTTTCTAACCCCTCCAGATTCGAATGATGCACGGCTTTATAGAAACATGCTGGCAATCAGCCAGGTTTTCACTCTCGTAAATGCTTGATGCTATAGAGAAGTTGCAAAATGGTTATAAATTACAACTACCTCCATGACAGGGAAGAGAAAGAAAAGAAGTCAGAAGCATAAAATACAAAGCACAGTAAATAAAGACTGAAGTATAATACAGGAAATAATTTAACTGTTACATGAATAGAGTATTTTGTTATTGTGCTGGATAAATATGTCTGTTTGCTAAACTCCACCACACTGTCATGGTCTCAGATCTTTTCTCTCATATATAATTTTTCCGCATCTTTCTCTGAAAAGCTTCTTTCAAATATACGTTTTTTTCTAAAATAATAAGATACAACATAAATTAATATATATAACCTTTTAATTAATTAATTAATTTATTGTCAGACATGGTCTTTCTAAGTAGTTTTGGTTGGCCTCAAACTCACTCTGCCAATTCAGTCTGCCAAACTTGCCATGATTCTTTGTCACTGCCTCTCATCTGCTAGTGTTTCAAGTGTACTTTACATTGATCATCTATGTAACAGCAATTATAAGAAAAAATTAATATGTTCTCATACTTTATCATTGGCATGTGCAGATGTCCCCCTAACAAATTTTGTATTCATGATAAAAGTGATGACATCTGTCACCCATCACATAGGTAAGACTAAATAGTATTTACATCTTTAGAGCATCTATGAAGAAGGCTTGCCTTACATGCAGCATGGTCATGTGATTTATGCATGACACAGCCACAGCTATGTAAACCCCTGAGCACATGTGCTAGGTTGCTTTTATAAGATGTACATGCCCACTCCATCTTCTCTCTTTCCATCCCTCTACTGAAGAGGTAACTTCTGCCTCCCTCTTTCCCCCCTCTCTCTTTTTCTCCCTCTTCCAGCCCCTCTCTGTCCCTCCACCACCTTCCTAAGGCCTGCACACTTGTCTTTCTCTTAATAAACTCTTAATGTGGGTTTCATTGCGTGTTTCGTGATCCATTCTTGCTCGTGCCTGGTAATTTCACTCTGGATATAAAATTGCAACTGTTCTATGTATGAGTTCATTGTGATTATGGGCAGGGACTTATGTGATTAATAATAAAAACAAACAAAAAAAGCAGCAAGAACTTATGACCTTGGCATAAATGAGTCTCAAAAAAATAAGAGAGAAGGCTGTAAACAACAGGAAATGATGTTATCACACAGTTAGTGACCTAAACATGAAAGAATGGAGTCCCCAAATAAGGCAGACTAAAGTCCCATGCTGTAGACAACATTATTTAGAGCATCAATTAAGCAATGCCATACAAACAAAATTCATGAATCCAGCCAGTACAGAGGCGTCACAAGCACAAGTCACGTCCACATAAGTGTAGGCTGTATACAGTCAAAAGGGCAACCCTTGCTTGCAATCATCATTTATATTATAGTGAGATACTGGGTAATTAAAAGTAAATATACTCCTATTTACAATACCTGGGAATGGCAAGAGAGTACATTTCAAGAATAAATCCATTTTTAGGAGAAGCAGAGGCACAGATCCTGTAGTTCCCCCCCAGCAAAAAAAAAAAAACCAAAACAACAACAACAACTAGGAGATTGAGTCCTGTATGTAAAAACAAGGAGCCTTTATACTTATACAAGTTTTCAAACTCGGTCTGGTCTCTCCATTTGTCCAAAACATAGGAGTTATCAGAGAGCCACGCCGAGCTCAGTTTATAGTAGCAAAGGTGGGGGTGAGAGATTCCTAAGGTTCAGGATCCTTGATTGGGTAACGTTGGTCTGGAGTGTCCTGGTGAAAAAGCAATGGTTGTGTGCTGGCAGGAGATCCTATTCACAATGGTTGTAACATTAGGAATTTCCTTTGGATAATCTGTTCCTGGGTGGTTCCTGGATAGTCTCCGTTTGTGATCTTTCTTGGAACCTGGGTAAACTACTGAAACTCAGGCCTCTATTGAGCTTGTCTTGGCTGGGTCCGTCCGACAGTTACAAGACTCTTGTCTTGCTTTTCCATAAACTATCAGAATTCTCATGTAGCAGCATACTTGGGCAATGTTCTGACAAGTGAAAGGGATCTTCTTATTGTTATGATTTTTTTTTCCTGGGGGTCCCGAGTGTAGGGTCCCATTGCCTGGTCCCCAGCCATGTGTCAGTGGGCTGATCCCGCAGACAATGAGTACCCAGAAAGTGCAAGTTCCCAGTGAAGGTGCAAGTTCCTGGTGGCGAGCAGGATGGTGCAGTTGGTGGGTATGAAGCACATGAACAGACACATCGTACAGAATAGAATTGGATATTTATTAGTTGAATTATGGAGGGAAAGGAAAAGGGGGAGAAAGAGGTGAGATGGGGGTAGAGAGAGAGAGAGAGAGAGAGAAAGAGAAGAGGACAGAGAGAGAGAGAAAGGGGAGCAGAAGAGGAAACAGAGGGAAGCCAAGATGACAGAGAGGGAGGGGCTGCAGGGAGTGGGCGTGGCTTGTCTCTTAAAGTGACGAACAATCATAACACTTATATAAAATACATTTAAGAAACAATGTATGCCTTTCTTTAATATTCCTGAGTGATTATCACATAAAAGACTAAGTACAGCCTGTTTCTAATTATATGTGCCCTGTAGAGGCTCAGAGGGGTGGTAGATCATTACTCTAGGGTCTGAGTCTGAATGTTTATGGGTGATTGATCACGGCATACAAAACTACAACTATAGTTTCCTTCTCTAGGATATTTACAGCCTGAGACTGTTAGACCTCCCACGGAGATTAACCAATCCTAAGAAGAATCACCGAGGCTTTCGTTTGCAGGCAGTGTTAGGCACTTTTCATCAAAGTGACTGACCATACTCACACCTGATTCTGACTTTCTGAGTGTGTGTGTGTGTCTATTCATTATTCATTCCCTTGCTAAGTATAATCAGAGTTTCAGGACCCAGTCTCCACGGGTTGAGGTAGATTTTTCATGACATAATATTCCCCCAAAAGCTTGCCTTTTAAAAATATGGCTTTTGGGGTTAAATTTTAATACAGAAATGTTGAGCAGTTGATATGTTCAGAAATGGAAGAATTTATATCATTATTTCCCATTTGCATTTAATGTGAAGAAATAAAAATATGAGCTGCGTAAGGTATAGAGCACACAATTTAGCATAGTTGTGGAGAAGACTGTTGTAAAAGAAAAGATTGTACCATCCTAAAGCAAAGCAAGTATAAGTACCAAGTCCACATAACTGTGATTATGACAGAAAGAACAAGCAAACGGCAAGACAAAAGTCAGGCATTGAATTAATTGCTGTACCATGACTCAGCAACTGGATAAGTTTTCTACCTGGCTCATTTAAAGTGGAAAATGATACCTCAAGGAAATTGTCCTAAATTGACTTCTGAGAAGGAACATGAAATTGTGGACTAGAAATTATGTTTTTGAGCTTGCTGAGGGATAAGGAACCTGAAGATGATGTTAAGCAAAAAGCAAAAGGAAAAGAAATAGTCAATAGAAAAGTGGCAATGAGAAGAAGATTGAGACCTTGCTATTAACCACCTAATTTTATAATTGGAAAGTGCTTTAAAATTTAACTATAATTTCTTTATTTTTCAGATGAGAGACCAAAGTCTGAGATATTAATCTCCTGCCCAGAATCCTAGCCTGTTGGTGCTTGTCGATCACTTCCTTTTTAAAACCAGGTTTCTAAAAGTAGAATAATGTGCCCTGTGCAAGGAGATACTTGCAAATCACAGTTGGTGAGTGGATTTCTAAGGCCTAGTTTCAGTCCTTTACATTTCTATTTTTTGAAAGAAAGTTATATTCATTTTCAATTAAAACAAATAAACCCTTAGTTCAGTGCCTCATTAAAAAGCCCATGAGGACTCAGTCCTATAGAAAGAACTACAGCCAAGTGATAGTGCAAGGGGCAATATTTGCCAGGAAACAGTATACTTACTGGTTGTCCTAAGCCAAATTTTCAACATGTTTTACTTGTTGAACAAGAAAACATGTATAACTGAATAGGTTAAATTTAGGAAAACATACACACACACACATATATATATAAAACCCATTCATTTATATTGTACATATATGCATACACATGCATATGCACAATGTATTTACATATATACATAAATATACATATATGTGTAAAGTATATACGCATTCAAAAACAATTGCAGATAAAAAGGGCTATGAATTTGAAAGAGAACATGGAAATGACATATCAGAGTGTTTAGAGGAATGAAAGGGAGGAGAGAAAAGTATATTATAACCTCAAAAATATAAAATATTTTATAAAACTTTTAAACAATTTTTAAAAAATAGAAAAAAAAATGGAGAATTAGTTAACAGCTAAAAATGGCTATTTCAGCTGGATGGTGATGGCACATGCCTTTAATCCACACTCAGGAGGCAGAGGAAGGCGAATCTCTGTGAGTTGGAGGCCATCCTGATCTACAAGAGCTAGTTCCAGGACAGTCTCCAAACTCAAAAGCTAAAGAGAAACCCTGTCTTAAAAAACAAAAAACAAAAAACAAAACAAAAACAAAAACAAAAAAAAGACTATTTCAAGAGGTGACCATAATGTTTATCTAATGCACAATTAGGGTGGTTACCATCCTCATCATTATTAAGATGCTGCATTTTGAAATTTTTTATTGATTTTATTGAGCTATACATTTTTCTCTTCTTCCCTACCCTTTTTCCCCTCCCCTTCAACCCTCTCCAATGGTCCTCATGCTCCCAATTTACTCAGGAGATCTTGTCTTTTTCAACTTCCCATGCAGATTAGATCCATGTTTAGCTCTCTTAGGGTTCTCTTTGTTGTCTAGATTCTTTGGGATTGTAAATTGTAGGCTGGTTTTCTTTGTTTTATGTCTAAAAGCCACTTATGAGTGAGTATATATGATATTTGTCTTTCTGGGTCTGGGTTAACTCACTCATATGATATTTTCTAGATCCATCCATTTGCCTACAAATTTCAAGGTGTCATTATTTTTTCTGCTGTGTAGTACTCCATTGTGTAAATGTACTACACTTTCCTTTGTCTATTTTTTGGTCAAGGGGCATTTAGGTGGCTTCCAGGTGATGCTATGACAAACAATGCTGCTATTTACATAGCTGAGGACAAATCCCTGTGGTATGATTGAGCATCCTGTGGGTATATACCCAAAAGTTGTATTGCTGAATCTTGAGGGAGGTTATTTCCTAATTTTCTGAGAAATCACCATACTGATATCAAAAGGGGCTGTGCCAGTTTCCACTCCCACCAGCAGTGCAAAAGTGTTCCCTTTACCCAACATCCTCTCCAGCATTAGTTGTCATCAGTGTTTTTGATCTTGGCCATTCCTACAGGTATAAGATGGTATCTCAGAGTTGTTTTTATTTGCATTTCTTTGATGACTAAATATGTTGAGCATTTCTTTGATGGCTAAATATCTTGAGCATTTCCTTAAGTGTTTTTCAGCCATTTTAGATTCCTCTGTTGAGAGTTCTCCGTTTAGGTCTGTACCCCATTTTTTATTGGATTATTTATTCTTTCGATGACCAGTTTTTTGAGTCTCTTGTGTACTTGTGTATTTTAGAGATCATTTCTCTGCCTGATGTGGGATTAGTGAAGATCTTTTCCCATTCTGTAGGCTGCCGTTTCTCTGCAGAAAGAAATTGAAAAAGACACCAGAAAATGGAAATATCTCCCATGTTCTTGGGTAGGTAGAATTAACAAAGTAAAAATGGCAATTTTACTAAAAGCAATCTATATTCAATGCAATGCCCCTCAAAATTCCAGCAAAATTACTCACAGACCTTGAAAGAAAGGTACTGAACTTCATATGGAAAAGCAAAAAATTCAGTATAGCCAAAACATTTCTATACAATAAAAGATCTTTGGAAGGCATTACAATCCCTGACTTCAAACTCTACTACAGGGCTACAATACTGAAAATAGCCTGGTATTGGCATAAAGACAGATAGGAGGGCCAATGGAACTGAAATGAGGACTCAGATATAAAACTATACACCTATGAAAACCTGATTTTTGACAAAGAAGCAAAATAAAAATCAAATGGAAAAAAGAAAGCATATTTAACAAATGGTGCTGGCTTAACTGGATATCCTCATGTAGAAGAATGAAAATAGATTCATATCTATCACCAGGCTTAAAACTCAAGTCCAAATGGATCAAAGACCTCAACTTAAATGAGTTTTTTACAACCACGAGTGAAGGATCCCAATTGACTTAATAAAATCAGGACAAAGTCCTCAATTCTTACACACTTTTTTTTGTCCAACTAACAAGCCTTTGTACACTGTAGAGATAAAAATGAATTGGTGCTTCTCCATATCAACTCTTTTTGTAATCATGGAAGATAGCACAATAACATCACAAACAAGAAAATTTTAATTCCAAGGATAAGTTTCTTCTGAGTAACTTGAATGACAATTTGGGGAGGACCAGACATACTGTTTTCTATATAAGTCAGGCCCATTACACTGATTAATAAGGCAACTGTAGTTGCCAGAATAAGATATGTATACTATCAAGTAAGTTATAATTTCAGCAATTTCAACATGGATGAGGACAGGACTCATAAGCCCTACCGCTAGCTGTGGCTCTGTGATAGTTGATGAATAATAGTGAAGGAAAACCATATTTCTTTAAGGGTGTGACCACTGGTCTGTCAACCATGTTCTTTTGGATGTCCTTTTACCCATGTCTATATAAGCAGCAAAATCTAGAGAACTAGACTGTGTTTGTTTATTAAAGAATAAGAAAAGAAAAAGAAGCATATGGAATTAGAATGGGATGTGGAAGAGGTAGGAGTTGGATCCAAGAAGAGTTAGGTGGAAAGATGGGTGAAATGAGTTTGATCAAAGTATTTTATATGTATAAATTTCCAAAAAAATTAAAGAAGTATTATATTTTAAAATTTCCTTTATTCTTTGACAATTTAATATATTCATGCCATTTATTTTAATTATTTTTATTTTCATCACCCTCTCTTATTCCTTTTGTATATCTTGTACTTCCCCAAAAGTTCTCCTCCTACTTTTATGGTTTTTTAAAATGAGTTATTAATATTATGGTTGTTTTTATGGACATGGGTGTGAAATTGTTTTCTGAAACATAGGCTTCTCAGCAATGGCTATTCCACTGAAGAAAAGTGACTCCACTGCCATTAATTTCTGGTGGCTTTGCAGCTGAGCTGGAGCCTCATAAATCCAACCCCCATCTGTGATGTAAAATTTAATGACTTGATCTTCTGCAGATAACCATGACTACTGCAATTTCATAAGTGCTCTTCTCACATCATACCCAGATATCAGCGCTCTTCGCCATTCACTAGCTTTAAATTCTTTTTCTGCTTCTTGTTCTATATTTTTAATGTCACATATGCGTACTGTATTTACATCAATTCTGCCCTCTCTTCCAATATAGTCCATGAATCTTGGGCAAAAGTGAGCAGTTTATATAGATGTCCCAATTCAGGGTAAGCACTAAACAGTCACCTATGCTCCACACTCGGTGCATTTAAGACACAAATTTAAAAACATATCTATTTGAAGAACACCAGTAGTAAGCCTCCCTTTTCCCCTAGGGCCTATTAACTCTCTGACAAGGTTTAGAGTAGTAACCATTGTTTTATGTCTTTGACTCAGAGCAAAATGCAATAACAAAAGAACTGACTACCCCCATATCAAGAACTTTCTATATAAAGAAAATGTGCAAAGTACAGTATGTTCAATTTTCTGTTTTAGATGAAAAAATAACCCTACACAAACAAATTATTATTCATAAATTATATTCAGTATAATCCATAAAAATATGTACTAACATGTCATCAGAATATATTAGCATTCAAGACAAGTGAAATTGTTAATAATATTCAAAATTCAGGTTTATATCTGCCATATACTGAGATATTTCTATTGCATATCTTTAAGGAAAGAGGCTTGTTTACTTAAGTACAATGGATTTAATTTATTTTTATCTTAAGATTTTATTAAAAATTCCAGAGAGGTTTGCAAGTAGAGTTCTTTTGTTTTGTTTTGCAGTGTAACTAAAAGAATGGGGAAAGGCAAACAAACAAGGCAATTTGTGAGAACAACATCTCAGAAACAGTATTTCTTGTTCAAAATATTGACATAGAAAAGTTGTGTTTTATTTATTTTCATTTTTTATTTTATCATATTATATTTATTTATTTATTTGTTTATTTTGTTTTTTGAGACAGGGTTTCTGTATGTAATAGCCCTAGCTGTCCTGGAACTAGCTGTTGTCGACCATACTGGCCTTAATCTCACAACGATCTGTCTGTCTCTGCCTCCCAAGTGCTAAGTTTAAAGCACGCAACACCACCACCCATCAATGAGTTGTGTCTTAAGAGGCAATAAAGAAGCATTTTCTGTTTGTTGTTTTATTTGCTGTGGAGTCTGAGCAGTTATTTTGTTTCTTTGAGTCTGGGCCCCCTCATCTCTTAGATGGTATAGATGAAAATATGTACCTTAAATGATAATATGATTGTGTGAGTTCCATCACACTCAGTGAAATCATACTAGAAGCTCTTGATAGAGAATGGTTGGCCTCATTTTTGTCATCATCTAGTAATGATCCTGTAATATCAAAATGTCTTTATAAAAGACATCATGTGAGTCTGTGAACAATTTAGGAGGATGATTATATTTATAGTTTACTTTGCACGGGAAAGATTTGGCAACTAGAATTGGTTATCAGTTATCATCATTTACTTAACTGCCTTTTAAGTTGAAAGTTACACTGATTTTAAAGTTACCTTTGAACTTAAAGAAGAAAACATGTGTGGAAGGATGCAGCAGACATGTGATTGCTGTATTTACTTATGGTCTGAGGCAGTACTAATGTGAATTTTAAACAACTTTTACTCTGTTCCTAGCAACTTAAAGAATGTGGCAACAGTAATGCTCTCTTAAGATTCTAATGGCAACTTTGAAAATATTTCAAGGTCTATAGAGAATATTTGTCCTTTGTATGAACTACTTTTAATACCAAGTTTGATCCTGTTAGGTTAAAGGTTATTCTAACATCAATGGAGCAAACAGTAGGAAATTCAGATGACCTTACAGTCTCTTTTAAATTCTACTTCTCCTCTTTTAAAACAAAAATAAAAAATGTCTTTCAAATGGATAGAAGATCAGCTTCACAGTTAATAGAATATCTTAAACTGTTGGACATTGACTATAACCTAATTTGATCATTTTCTCTTTTGTAGTTTATTTTCTTTATTTATTTTGCAGAAAGAAGGGAGCTTTTCGACCTGTAAATTTACATGAGACAACTGCCCCATTTTAGGTATTCACTTGTGAATAAGATTATGTCTAATTCTAACTTTAAATTTTCTCCATAATATATTTTTCTAAGTATTTAGAAATAGTGCTATAGTGCCATATATTTTCCATTATTATCATCTTATACATGAAAATCTTCTCTACCCTTAATTTTAATGTTAAAATAAAGAAATCAACAGAGGAAACAAAATTATGATTGTTTCTTATTGTCACCACTGATGGTATAGCAATGTAAAATTATTACAAAAATGAATTAATCAAGAAAAAAATTAAGATGACTATGGAAAAATGGTTAGGAATAATTAATTTACAGAAAAAAGAATAATGTTATCTAGCTAATAATCAGTGAAAGAAAAGAAAAAATTTAATTGCTTCTTATTCTCTGTGAATAACTTAAAATAGATAACATTAACTCTTGGAGGTACTGTGGAATAGAGTCACTCATCTTGTAGGGAAGGACATACTGACTTAGTACTCTGGAGGAGCTACTCTGGAAGCATCCGTTAAAAGTTAAACTATTGAACAACACATAAAAATTTCATTTTATTATATTGTATAAACATTTGCAATAGACATAAAAAGACATGCAAATGATATTATTAATAATAAATCTATGTTTGAGAACCAAAATGCTATGTGATTTAGTATTTTTTTATTCTTAAACATTTAAATTCTTATAACATTTGAGTAAATTAAAACTTTTTCTTTTAAAGTCTATTTTGTCTGATATTAGCAGCACCTCTACAGCTCTCTTTACACTGTAGTATGCATATTTTTTTTCATCCAACTTTTGACCTATAAGTGTTAGAGAAATCCGTACCTGTTACCATTGTTATGCTAAGAACATGTGTCTCGACAGGTCATAGGACCTAGGAAGAATGCATTGCTACATGAATATAATATCAAACAAACTGCTGATGACTTGTTGTTACACCCATAAATTAGTGCATCTCTCGACCCTCTTCAGAGAAGGTTTTGGTAGTAGATAATGATTCTAACATAGACCCATAACTAGTCAAGATGTGAAAAATAAAAACAAAGTAAATAAAACTGAAATTCTCATTTCTAAATGTGATATCTGTATCAATCATACTTCTTCTCAAGACTCAGAAAATCATTGCAGAAAGAGGTCCCAGAAATTATAAGAACCTGAAGTTGATAAAACAGGGAAGTAGTATATTTTGGACAAAAAAAGAGCTGTTGGATACATGAATTTAAAGAGGTTGTGTCAACATGCACAATAATTGTGCAAGCCCAAACCAGACAAAAGTCAGAATATTAAGGGAAAAGGTAGACATCCATACCTGTCCTTATCTGAGGATTTATTGGAAGTTGATAGCTTATAAGAAAGGTAGAGTCAATTTTCTTTAAGAGCTTAACCCCTCCTAGGTCATTCATACACTAATGGAAGGAAGGCCAAACATTCAAATATATATGGGCAACATAAATTAGAATTGATGCTTTAAAAATATGTCACAAATTTGCTGGTCTTAGTTTCATTTCTACTCTTTTAACAAAATATCTGGATCCAGCAAATTGAACAAAAATTATTTAATTTGACTTACAGTTTTATAAGTTTAGAGTTCATGATGGTAGAGCAAACAAAAGCTGTCAGGAATACCTGAAAATTTACATCTTGATCTGTAAATTGGAGGCAGATAGAGAGGTAATCCATTGGCAAAAGAACAAAATTTAAAAAATAAAGCCCATTCCTAGTACCATGACTCTTCCATCAGCTCTACATTCCCTAAATCTTCAAAACAGCCACAAACTTGAGATGGAGTATGCCACATGGACCAAAGGAGGCCATTATCATTCAGTCTGCCTCAAGTGGGTAGAAAAGGGTGAGGTAAACCTCACACAAATTGAGGGAAGAAGTGAATATTAGGGAAGAAGTGAATATTATTTAAATACATTGAAGAATATTCTCAAATAACTAATAAAATGAGAAAAATAAAAAATAAATCTAAAGTAAATTATTGAATAAGTATATTAGTTAGGGTTTTCTAGAGTAACAGAATTAATAAAATAAATTTCTTTCTATGTACACAAATGCGTGCACACACACACACTGTATTTGACTTGCATACTGCAGTCCAGCTAATCCAGCTAGTCCAGCCTAGCTATGAAAAGAAAGTTCAAGAATCCAGAAGTTGCTCACTCCATGAGGATGAGTGCCTCAGATTGTCTTCAGGAGATTTTGGAATCCTGAAATGTAGATGTAATATCAGTGAAGGAATGGACTTGCTAGCAGACTGAAGCATGCAAAGAGCAAAAGCTTCCTTCTTCCATATCTTCATATAGGCATTCAGCATAAATTGTTCTCAGTTTAAAGGTGTGTTGTGGCTTCCTACTAAAGAACCAGATTATAAATGGATTTTCTTTCTTCAAATTAAGCAAAAAGTCCATTCATGAATGCGATCTCGACTTTTGCTTTTTAGCTAATACCATTTGTAATCAAGTTAATAACACAATAAGGAAACAAATAAGCTCTATCCTTATTGATATTATTTGGTAAGATATCATTTATATGATTTTCAAATTTTGAACACAGTTTCTTTTATCTTTTGGGGATATTTTAAAAAGATTATTCTAGAATATGGTAAGTTTAGCACTCAACTTTATCAGCATCACCTATTGATGGTGCTTTTAATTGTACATATTACTGTGTTAGATACTTTTTTAAAAATGAGTTTGCATGTCTTGTATGTTTTTATTTTAATTGCTTTTGTGATATTTTAGCCCCAAAAGAATTTTACTTTTAATAACACAGCAATACAATTCTAGAAACAAAATGTGTCCACTTTGGTGTTAATTGCTGCCCTAGCTTATTGTTCTAGCTTGGTAAGATTTATTAGTAAGCACAGAAAAGTCTATATTCTTCTTCATGTTTTGTTACTGAGTCTTTGCTTTTTTATTCAGTGGTCAACTAATAATAGTACAAACATTTTCAACATGGCCAAAGTCAGTCTATCTCCTACTTTCTGCTATGGGCTGTGTGCAGCCTTTGACTGTTCAGTCTTGCAGTTATTAACTTTGACTAGTTTTCACTTCTTTCCTTAAATAACTTGACAATAAATAATACTAAATTTAGATGTTGGGATTGTTCAGGATCTCTCAAGGGCATCTTTCTAAGTCTTTTAAAATGGACTTTGCTCTTTGGGTTTCAAGAATACTTTGGAATCTTTCCTTAATAAACACGTTCTGTTTAGGGGAGCAACCTGGTTCACATTAGAACACCAGTTTTAATTCCTGTGTGCATGCAGTCTCCTGGTCTCAATTACACTAAATTTCTATGATATTTTCTATTGGGAAATAATTAAGTAAATCAAATGTACTCTTTGAAAAACAAGAATAAGAAGTAATTGTAATGAAAGGTCATGATATAAGACTTGAAATAACCTTTGGACTATTTGAACATTAAACATATCAACCTTCAGAAGTTATGACAAGTCAAACTTTTTTGGCAAAAGCATTGTCATCTTCACATTCATTGAATTTAACAACTTTTCTTGAAATAAAGTTCATCAAAAGAGAAAGACAACTTCTACATAGCTCTTTCTAATACAAATAATATGGCTTTCTTTCATCAAAGGTACATCATTACTATGAAGTATACCATCATAATTATATTAAACAATTGTGAAGTTGACCTAAGAAGATATGTAATGCAGATTGTAATTGGTCTTAATAATTGAACCCGAGAGTCAGACAGAGGAGTTAATACTAAAATATCAGAGAAACAGAGCATCCAGTCACTAGACCTTACCTTTACAAAATCCTCAGATCAAATAGGATATCATATCTCTTGGAATCCTCAGACAGAACGCTGTCTCTAAAAAACCTCAGACTGAATCCAGAACTTCTGTGTCCTCCCACCTATGTTCCCTCTCCACCCAGGCACATCACTTACAGTCTCCAGGTCCCTAATGCTGGGGTTAAAGGTGTGAAGCACCACCACTTGACTCTGTTTTGTTTAATTTTTTTCAAGAATGATTCAATCTTGTGCATCCCAGGGTAGCCTTGAACTCACAGAGATAAATCTGCTTCTGTTTCCAGAATGCTGGGATTAAAGCTGTGTACCATCACTACCTGGCCCTTGTGGCTAACTCTTGTGGATATCTGATTCTGATCTTTAGGGAAGATTTTTCTGTTAAATCTCAAATAAAATATTACCACAATGATACTTTATTAACCTTAATTTTTTGCCAATAAATCAAGATCCATACCAATTCAAAGTATTCATTTCAATATCATATTCCCCTTTAAATGTAAACATTTATAAACAATATTTTAATATTTGGGTGTAATTTTCTCCAAACTGCTTCCTGCTTTTTACTGGGCAAAGTAATTTTGTTTGTGGTGAACTTTGGGGGTCTTGGTGTATCAAACCAAACTATTCTGGAAACAATCCACAGGATCTCATCTTCTGTAGAAAAAGAAGAACCTTATCCTTAACCCCAAATTCAGAAGTCATGACACCTTTAAAATATATAGGTTGTTTTAGTTTGGCAGCCCATACAATGAAATGTCTCTCTACTTTACAGTCATAAAATTTAAAGAAAACAAAATTGTATACATAATTCAGACTCACTGTGTATATTCCATCTTTATGTGCCTTATTTTTTTTACTCTACTACTTTTTCTACAAGTTGAAAATATATTTTATTATCCTTACTCTTTAATCATGACTCTCTGTACTATTTTATATTACATTTACTGTCTATTTACTTTTTTTTCTTCTTATTCCAAGCCTACGTACACTTTTAAAACACACTGTGTCTCTTTGAGAACTTTAATGTCTGAATCTGTCCTATTGTGCGTCTGAAATTCTTTTATGCCAAGGGAAACATCTTAAAATGTTAAGTTGCAGCATGACTAGGACTAAGATTGCTTTGCCGTTTGATTTTGCCCAGTTCAACATGTTGGAGGTTCATTCAGCATGACACATGCTCATGTTAGTGTTAGTTTTATAAGACTGAAGGTCTGAAATTTAAGTATATTATCAGAATATTATGTACCAAATGTTGAAATTGAAGTTTGTATCTATAGTAAAACAATTTGTGTCCAGCCTGTCTTCTCTTCTACAGTGCTTGAAAAATAAAATGAATCATTGTGAGATTATAGAACAAATCATGTTTTCTGAGTTTACTTGTTCCTATAATGAACGTCAACTCACTTGTGTCTCTGATGTGAGTTAATTTTGTTCTTTTGTTTGTTTTGGATTTCCTTTTTTTATTTGTTATTTTATTTTTCATCTTCAAACATTAGGTAGCCATAAATACAAGTACTTATATTTGGGCCTTCTATTATATGACTTTGATATACATATCTTTCTTCTCAATACTATGAAGTAGACAAAGATTATTATAGAAAGCTATCACTGGTCAAAATGTAGGAAACAACTAACTGTAGGATGCTGGTCACCAACTGATTCATATAAACCCACTCCCTATACATCCATCCAACTGATCAATACATTGCACAATCCCTTCATCCAAAGCCAAGGGAATATCATGAAAAAAAAGGCAGAAGGATATGAAGAGACAAAGAAACCAAATATCTTCTTCTAAAAAAGAAAAAAAAGGGACAAAATGTATTTCATATGAAATTCCCAAAGAATTAACAAAATTTCTATAACAAAAACATATTATATACAAGTATAAATTTGTCAATAAATTAAAAATTAAAAAGCTAAATAAATTAATTAAATGATGAGGCAAAATCTGTAGAGATAGAGATCAGGGATCCATCACTATGTCCAATGGTACATTGCCAGTGATAGGAAAACTCCCTCTAAACCACCGAAAGGGGACTGGATCTTTAACACATGGATACTTAAGGGACATTCCAGTTCTAAACTACAACAGATCCCCACGTACGAATTTCCTATGCCCGAACCTAGTGATACATTTATTAAAATCAATAAACATGTACACATATTGGCATCTCTTTAATTGCCAAAAGTCCAAATTTAATGCCATAGTATTGTGTATTTTATGCAAATTTAATGTTGCTTAGTTTAAAAGGAAATTTAGATTCTCACAAACATTAAAATGGAAGTACAGATTTTGCATAGCTCCCTGTCCTTGTACAGGTATTCCCTCTCTCAGTATCAAAATTCTTCACCATTCTGATAGTTATGATTTTAAAAATCATTTACTTAAGTCTTTTTGAGAACATTGAGCATGATTTTATGTATATTATACATATTTAGAAACATCTTGTTAAATTCTTGTTCATCTTTTCTCGAATGGTTCAGCGAGTATTTTTTCATAATAATTTGTAGAAATTACATGTACAACCTGCATATGAATCATTTTTAAATGAGTGTATTGGGAAAAATTTTCATGTTTATCTTATAACTCAAAACATCTGAATTAGCTGTGGCTCATTTCGATTATATGTGGTTATTGTTTTAATGATTTTCTACATCCCAGGCTCAGCTTTATGGCACAGCTAATAATTCATTATCGAAAGCTGTATACTACATATAAAAACTGTAATTACAATAGATGGTTGTTATTTTCCTCCAGGGAAGGTTTAATTTTCTTCTCTATAGCAGATATAAAATGAACAGATCACTTTGATTCCAAGAAAACTGGTCTATTTCTATCTGCTTGTTTTTTTTTGTTTTGATGTTGCTATTTTATTGTTTTTTTCTTTCCCTCAAGCAGTTTAATTGACTCTCTGTGTTATTTGCCATGGCATTAGCTCTAAGGATGGAGTTTTCTCTTCTCCCATTTTCTTCTTCCTAATATCACAAGGCCAGTATTTTTCAACTTATAGACTGAAATTCTCAGACATATCTACTTTGCATTGCTTCTGCCTTATCTCAAGCATGTACAACACAAAGGAAATAAAACTAATTTGAGAAGAAACTGCAAATGAAGAGTTATCCTAACTTTTCACTTGTTTTATGCTATGTGGTGCCTTGTTTTCTTAAGTCCCTGCTGTTTGATAACCTTGTATTGATTCTATCTTCCCAGATCAATGAAATAGCTGAAATTCCTAGGGACCTCTGTTCTATCTAGTCTCATACCATGTTCTAAAACCAACAAATATGGAGAATATGATTGTAAGAATCTCCTGTCCTTAGAAATATGCCCAAAAGATGATCAATTAAACTACAAAAGTATTTGTTCAACTATGTTCATAGAAGCATTACTTGTAATAGCCAGAACCTAGAAACAACCTAGATACCCCTAAATTGAAGAATAAAAACAATGTGTCACATTTACATATTAGGGTACTATTCAACAGTTAAAAAAAATGACATCTTGAATTTTGCATGCAAATGGATGGAATTGGAAAACACTATCTTGAGTGAGGTATCCCAGACCCTGAAGAATGAATATGATATGTACTTACTCATCAGTGGAGTCTATCCATAAACAAGGGACACTGAGCCTTCAGTTCATGATGCTAGAGAAGCTAAGTAATAAGGTGAACCCTAAGAAAAACATATATAGACCCACCTGGAAATTGGAAACAGACAAGACTACCTTAAAAATTGGGAGCACGGGGGTGGGTGTAGAAGGAAATAAGAGGGGAGAAGTGAATAGGTTGAGGAGAAGTTGAGGGAATAAGAAAGTAAAGAAAGAGGAAAGACAGATACGAAAGCAAGGAAAGAGATATCTTGATTGAAGGAGCCATTATGGGGTTAGCAAGAAAAATGGCTCTAGAAAAAATCCTAGGAATTCACAAGGATGACCCCAGTTAAGACCCTAAGCAATGGAGGAGAAGTTGCCTGAACTTGCCTTGTCCTGTAATCAGACTCATGATTATCTTAAATATCACCATATAACCATTGTCCAACAACAATCGGAGACAGGCAGAGACCCTCATAGGAACACTGGACTGAGCTCCCAAGGTGCAGCTGAAGAGTAGAAGAAATGAGAATATGAGAAAAGAGGTAAAGATCATGAATCCACTGAAACAGTTTACATGAGCTAATGGGAACTCACCAACTCCAGCTGGACTGGGAAGGAACAACATGGGACCAAACTAGTCCCTCTGAATGAGGTTGACACTTGTTTGGCTGGGGCAGATGAAGGGGCCACAGGCAGTGGCACTGGAATTTATCTCTACTACATGTACTGGATTTTGGGGATTCTATTCTCTTTGGATGTATACCTTGCTCAGCCTAAATGTAGTAGGGAGGTCTTGGACTTTCCAAAAAGTAAAGTGCTTTACCCCCTCTTAGGATAAGAGGTTTGTGAGGTGGAAGGGTAGGTGGAGGGAATGGAAGGAGGAGAGGGAGTGGGAATCTGGATTGGCATTATTTAAAAAAAAAAGTCTGATAATTTAAAAAAAAGAATCTCCTGTCCATTCTTATACTATTTGCTAAAATCTGTTAATCGGGACCAAAGATATAAGAATCTCCTGTGAAGGCAAAGCATCGTAATTAACTTGTATGAATTTATAAACACTTAGGAGACACAACTTTTTGCATGACAATGAGGAAATTCTCAGTGAAATTTAAATGTAGAGGAGAGTCCCTCTTTAAATATGTGTGGCACCTGCCCATGAGAGCCAGCATTGATTAAAGTGGAGAGGGGAGTTCTGTAACATGAAGGGGCCTGCTTGTTGAGTTTATGTCCTGCCTGGTTCCCCACAGCCAGCAAGCTCCAAAGAAAATCACACAGAGATCTCAATAAGTTATAAAACTGATTGGCCCATTAGCTTAGGCTACTTATTAGCTCTTGTAGCTTATATTAACCCATTATTCTTATCTATGTTAGCCACATGACTCAGTATCCTTCTCGGCAGGACAGCTCACATCTTGCTTCTTTGGTGTCTGGGCAGGAGTTTGGGGGAATGGGCTTCCTTCTTTCCAGAATACTCCTGTTCTCCTAGCAAGTGCTACCCAATGTGGTTAACTAACACTACTTAAAACCTGAGAGGGCTATAAAAGGAATTCTAGACACAAATGTAGAGTTTAACACAGCTTTTTACTGTTTCGTAGGACATGCTGTAGAGAGATTTCCTGATTCTGCAACAGCAGCAGAAAAAAAGCCATGTCATTTTAAAACGTGACTTCCTGGGCTGTGCTGTCAGTGTAAACTCCAACTATAAAGCATTGCAATGGCTTTTATGGGACTGAATGCTTGTGTGCCCACTTAGGATTGGGAAGAAAGTAATCTGAGAACATGCCAGTGGCTCAGAGCTCCCCGCCTGCACCTGGGCAGATGGTGGGATCAGGCTTAGGCAAGTGGGAGAGCATGGCAGATTTCTGCTGCTATACAGAGAGATGTTTCCAGGCTGCACAGTGCTCTGCATGTCAGATTTGGCTGTAACTTGGATAAAAAGTGGTTCTGTGCTGAACGCTCAGTCTCAGAGTTAGACTGCTGAGTGTGACTCCTACCTGGCAACCCTAGAGCTAGCACAAATGGTACATTTACCATTTTGAAATTGGAGAGAGGTAGAGCTAACATCCAGAGAAGTCCACCACTCAACAGATCAGAGGGGCAACTGATTCAGATTCACAAGCAGCTCTGCCATGTTGGACTGCGTGGGCCAAACCTGCAGTACTTATTTTTGACCTAGGAATGTCACAGTTTAAATTATTAAGTGTTTAATGATTTAAAAGCAAAAAGCAAGAATGTTCCTGACAATGAAATAGGACAGATTCAGATATAAAAGACCTCTAAATGGATCATAGTGTTAGACATAGGTTTAGGAGAGAGAAGGAAAAGTATATAGAGAATAAAGTTAATTCCTTAAAAAAGTAAAGATTTTAAAGAGACAGTGTACAGATTATAAGAATATAGATTAAAAGAAATAAAGAAAAATAAGCCACATAAAAATGAAAAATTCACAGAAAGCCTGGATTCTGTATATTGTACTTTCTTTGAATTTTTTGACTGTTAAGGAGCTAAATACAAAGAGACATTTCATTGTATGGGCTGCTAAACTGATCCAACATGTATGTTCTAAAGGTATCATGACTTCCAAATTTGGGTCTAAGGATACGATGCTTTGGAAAAGAGGTTCTTCTTTGTTTTCATAGAGGATGAGACCCTGTGGATTGCTTCTATCCCAATATGGTATGATAGACCATGCCCTCCTGAAAGGTTTCTGTGAACACCCTCAAAAAATTACTTCACTCAACTGCCGACTGAGATGAACCTGACACACAGGAAACACCATAAAAGACCTAATTAATAGCGCCCCTACACAGCAAGAAGAAGTTTGGAGAGAAATAACTACGTCCATATTCCCAGAAATAATTTATAAATGCTATTTTACATTTAAAGGGGGATATAATATAGATATGAATAATTTGCATTGGAATAGATTTTAAGGTCAATTTTGTTATAAGTGTATGTATTTCAAATATTGATTAAGGTATTGTGATTATGCAGTTCATTTAAAAATGTAATGTATAATTAAGAAATATAGGTTGTTAATGGATAATCATTGATAATTGTCAAGATTGTAGTCTCTTTTCTGGACTGTTACATAAACTGGACACAAAGAACCCTCAGAGAGAGGACAACTAAACTTGCCTAAGGTGAGATGGTCTTTTGGGGTTATTGTTTCATGAAAGAGTCTGCGAGACATTCTGCATGATACAGAAGAAAGTGACTGAACTGTCTTTGAATTTTCCTGCTTCATGGAAATGTCTGCTGGATATTATGGGACTGTAGACTGAAGATGGATGCCCCAGTGGTACAAAAGAAGTTTGGTTGACTGTACAGGCAGCAAGATGTCTCTGTCATCTCTAGAGTTTTGGAAATTGCTTTCTTCTTGTTTGCTTAGGTAATATTATATCCTTCTGGAGTCTTTGATGGAGTTGAAGAATGGTTAGTTATAGTTATAATTTTCTTAGTTATAATAAAAGATAAAATAGATATAAATATTGTAACTGTAATTCTTGCTTGATAACTGTTTTGTTATGTGTAATTTTACTATGTTAAAGTGAAGGCCTTTCTTTTTGGCTTAAACAGAAAAAGGGAAATGGTGTAGGAGAGACTTCTGTCTATGTGTTACTTTCATTGGTCAAATGAAGATACTGCCTTGGCCTTTTTTTTAGGACAGCAGCTTAGATAGGTGGAGTAGGTTGAACAGAATGCTGAGAGAAAAAAAAGCAGATTCAGACAGATGCCATGGCTCTCCTCTCTGAGACAGACATTGGTTAGACTCATTTAGGTAAGCCACAGTCATGTGGTGATATTCAGATTATTAGAAATAGGTTAATTAAGATGTGAGAATTAGCCAATAAGAGACTAGATATAATGGGCCAGGCAGTATTTAAGTGAATATAGTTTCCATATAAGTATTTAGGGTGTAAACTAGTCGGGAGTCAGGCGGTAGGAAGCAGCCCACCGCTCCTTTTTTAACAGGGTAGAAAACCATGGGGATATCTGTTTCCTGGTCACTCTCAAAACTACTGCCCTGTCTTTTATGCATTTATGGACTGTTTTCTTTTTAACTGAGTCAAGAGAACCCCTTAAACTAATAGCCTGAGAACCTGGATGTAGTGACATTCTAAATTATTGGACTAAGTTGGTTATACACAAAATTTTCGGAAGTCATGGCATCTAGTATATTTCAAGGTTGCATTTCACTGCTCTTAACCAAATCTATGATGAGGGACAGAAAATTATGCAGAAAAAAACTATGAAAAATATTCAGTTTATCAAGGAATGTTTATATTTATTTCCTTAAACAGTGATGTATACTTTCAAGAGAAGGGCTCAAAAACAGTTAAAAGTTGAGGATATGCTAGATTTAGACAAAGTTGATATAAGTTTTAAAGACATCCAATAATACAATGATATTATGTAAAAAAGCAGGAATTTGCTTGTGCATGACTGTAATGATAGTTCATAAGAACAACTCCCATATTTTCATTCCTCTATGAGTAACGATACAAATTCATTTAAAATATTAAAATGGCACAGTCTTCAAGTAAATAGTTGCCTAGAAAAAAAAGTGTTCCTATTTCTCACCATGAAGTCACATGGCAGTCATGGTACCTGAGTTCCAGTGAAATCAAGCTGCAACTCAAACTGATAGCACAAGTTGATAGTCAGAGAACACTCCTGTTTAAGAAAACTCCTATTAAATAAATACAAAGAAATATGGTTATGGTTTAAAGTATATATATAGATTATAATTTCATGCATTGTGCAGTAGGGTGAGAGTCTCTTCATGGAGCCCTATGACAACTAAATTAAACTGTGAAGACGAAGTCTAAGCTACCTTGGAGACCTCATGATGTTATAATGGTGGTATCTAACAAGGAAAATTGCAGGCACACCACACTTCTGGCCTAAGAGAGAGGCTACATGACTTCTTGGTGGTAGCACTTGATTGACAGATGTGCCAATGTTGTTGTTCATAGGTTATGGTAATAAGAATCCCAGATACTAAAATTAGCAGGATTGATATCTAATATATTATGCTTATGGGTTATGTATGTATGGCTTTAGTCCAGTATTTTTCAGGTATGTTCCATATTTCTTCTTTGGAATGGGGTTTGTATTCTTTACATGATATATTTCAATTATTTAACACATGTTTGATTTTGCAGGGATGCAGATTTTACAGTCAGCAGATTGCCTAGAGTCATAAAAAAGATTTCAAACCTTTCATTTTTGAAAATGAATCCACTATTAAGATTTCATGGAGTCCCACAGATATGTCATGAGATGGTCATTAGCCTAATTGAACTAGTTTTTTAAAATCATAGTTTAAAGTGATGTGTTTGAATGTTAAGTTGACATGGACTTGTAAGTTCTAATTTTTAATCTTCATTGTCAACTTATGAGACACATCTATATCAATGAATGTGAGAATATTTTCAGAGATACTAAATGAAGAAAGAGACATACCCTGAACGTGAAGGTATTATTCAATTAGCTAATACCCCATACCATAATTATGGGAAAGGAGAAAGATGAACATCAGGATTACAATACTTACAATTCCAGGTCAGTACCATAATTCAAGGTGATTCAGATAGCATGTTTTTACAACCTCAATGAATATATTAATTTTATCAGTGAACAAAGAGAAATCCTTCCTTGCTCTAGTTCCATTTTGTTAGGTATTTAGTCAAAACCATAAGAAAATCAGTAATATTTTTTAATCTTCATGACCAACAACAGGTGACTTGTACGTAATGGTTCTTAAACACTGAGTGCAAAAGAATTAAAACGTGAAAAATAAATGGATCAATGTATTTACAATTAAAGTAGAATCAATTATAAGTGAAAGAGTTATGTGTGGTATACTCTTTTCTAATTCAGTTTGTCTAAATTTTCCCTATCATATGAAACTCAGTCTGTTCCAACTTCTTCCATAATTTTTCTATATTTCAGTCATTAATATTTAACATTCTATTCTTCATAAATTATTACTTCATTTAGTGACCAAAGAAATAACACTAACCCAATGATCACAAATAACATACATCCTGAATTATGCTTAGCCTATCCTAGACAATAGAATTCCCTGGTTAAAAAAAAATAAAGTAAACAAACAAACAAACAAAAAAACCCCTGAAACCGCATCAGGCCTTTGATCTGAGTACTTTTCAGTGGAAAAATGTAAACAACCCTCAGAATATTTACCAGTTCACCTGATGTAAAGATCATAGGTATATGCTTGTTAATAAGACTGGCAAATTAAAAACAAGAAGTTTCATAAATTTAACAAAATAAATCAAAAGATGTATTTCTTTTAATAAATATTCTCTGTATCTTATGTTTCTATTTGTCAGAAACCCTTTTAATCCTTTGCTACGTCTGGCAATCCTACTTGCAAGAAATGTAAGCAATTTATTTGTGTGTGTGTGTGTGTGTGTGTGTGTGTGTGTGTGTGTGTGTGTGTGTGAATAAGGTGTTGCTGGCCTCAAATTAGAAGACAGATATGGAAGTGCAAAGAAAGTTAGCTAGGAATGTAAGCAGAGAACAAGATGGAGGAGTCAGGAGCCTGCAAATATGCAATCTGACCAGGCATGTTCCAGAATGAAATGTGAAGGAATATGTGTAACCCCTAGGTTATTATAAAAAATTTATCTCAGAAGGACTCGTATACATTTAAATGAGATTTATAAATTTAATTAATTTATATAATTTAACAGTTTATTAATTGTTAATTATTAAATCTATTCATTCATGGGATCTATATATGGCATGTATTCCTTAATTGATGCAATTGTCTAGACCCTGTTAGCAAAGAACTGTTGCCTCCATTATTGTATTTATACAACCTCAACCTCATAATGAATTAATCTTCAAATTCTGTTCTGTTCCCCTTATTAGACATGCAGAAGCATTTAAGATCTATTGGGGCAAAAAGTGATTGTTCTTTTCATGTTCTCTGAAATGCTGAGCATTTTACAGATGAGGAAATTGAACAAAGGATATATATAAGTGAACAGCCTGATGGAAATTGCACAGATTCAATAGATCTTGGGCAAATTCCATAAAACATCTCAGTGTCTCAGTTCCCTTATTTATGAAATTATAGGAAGGAAGAGGATTCTGGTTTTTGTTGTTAAAAATTTGAAGAGGTAAATATTTTCAAACTATTAAAAAATTATTTAGCAGAAGACAGGGTCTAATAAAATTTAATCTTTGTCTTTAGGCAACAATATGAACTGCTATAGAAATAGTCCTGACTATGCAAGATACTGCTATTATTTGAAACACTGATAAATCTATGTGCCTTTCAGGGAAAGGCTGGAATTATTTTTCTAACTCTGAAGATTGTCCTTGTGTTTATCAGTGCTTCAGAAATATTTCAAGATCTTTACTTGGAAAAAGAAAAAGGCTTACACACAAATTAGAGGAACAAACGTCTCTAAAGAAAAAATATGTTGAAATTTTAGGAGTTCCAACTCAGTAATGTAAATGGGCAGTGCAACAAGGAAGTTTGAAAGAGAAATCTGTCTGCTTTACAGAAAATCACTTTGTATCCTGGGCAGTGTTTTCTTGCAATAATAATCTTACATGGATATTCTAATGGATTTCTTTATGATTTGAAGGACCTGTGACTAGAGCAGATTTCTTAATAGATAAGCATTTCTTTAAAGACACTACAGAAGATTTCTAAATAAATAAACATTTATTTAAAGAGACAAATTGAAATTACACTTTAGTAGTTCTGCAACAACATACAGA
Source organism: Myodes glareolus (assembly GCF_982192425.1). Lineage (NCBI taxonomy): Eukaryota > Metazoa > Chordata > Mammalia > Rodentia > Cricetidae > Myodes > Myodes glareolus. Next base: position 76,945,157 of record NC_142031.1, on the reverse strand, counting down.
AAACTTTCAGTTACAATTCCATGCTATACTCCTGTCCCACTTAATTGGCTTGCATCTAGACAAATTCAAGTTTTGTTTCTATCTAGATTTCAGTCAGCCAGGAGATAGATTTTTTGACCTGGCAGCCATCTCACAAATTCCCTGAAGTGGTAGCTATTTTGGAGATTCCATTAATTCTAAGAACACCATCCATGTGTAATTTCCTTCTTCTACATGCTGTTACCCTCTTGTTCCCAGTAGTATGCTAAATGTCAAGCAACGTAAATGGAGATCTGAACAAAAATATAGACAATCATTTTTACCATAAAGGACCATAGAGACTAACTGAAAACTTGAAACATTAAAATAATAAAGTAATTTTGTCTTAAAGGTATGAAGGTTTATCTAATTAATGTTCAATGTCAGAAAATGTTGGTAGTATAGAAACTAGTAGTAATGCTTACTATAGTGTTAATCCAAAGTTCAACATAGGATATTTACAATAGGCAGGACCTAGTATATGCCTCAGTGTGTTATTACAACAAAATAGGGTAGTAGGGCTTCTGTAATGAAGTATCACGATCTAAAGGCTGCTAAACCATTGAAATTTACTCCTATATCTTTGGTACGAAGACATCAGAAAGCAAGACATCCTGAAACCTTTAGGGAAGAATCCATCCTTGAATCTTCGTACCATGTAGTTCTCCCACAGTCCTTCTCACTTTTTGGCTTGTAGGTATATTATGCCAGTTACTGCCTCAGTCACCACATGAAATGATGTTTGGGATTGTGTGACCTCCTCACTTTATGTAAGAGTAAATTGCATAAGTAGGCTTCACCCTAAGACAGTGTGGACTTATCTGATTTACAAAGACTATTTCATAACATTATATTCTGAGTTTCTAGGCAGTTACTTTTTTGCATAAATGTGAATCAGTATATTAAAGTGGCAAAAATTGAATATGAATCCTAAAACATAAAGAACAACCTCAAGATGGAAGAGACTTTGGACTTCAATTCAACAAATATTTATTCAGCAAATGCTCTGTTATCAACACTGTGTAGGAGTAGAGAGATTCTCATCCAGTGTTTGTATTTATTTGAACAGATTGTTTAGAAAAAGATATTTAAATTGCAAATACCCAAATTTAAGTAAGACAGCTTTTTTAAGTGCAACAGTTCTATATGCTATATTACCTCTGAGTTCTATCCTTCATCTCACTCTCAGAATTGACATCTTCAAAAACAGAGCAGAAAGATTGAGGAAGCAACCGTACCTCATCTGTCAAAGGGCGGGAGATAAAGGAGACTCTTTTGGTATCTGAGTGAGACTCCTGGGGGTTTTCTGTATCCTATACTTACTTATGCAGTCATACAAAACTTCAAATGAAACTTAGTTTATTGCATTCTTGTAAAAACAAACCCAAGAATTACAACTCTGTTATCAAGAAGGGAGACTAGATATTAGAACCCTGCTTTACATTTGTGTTGCATTAGAAACCACAGGTATTTACATTACAATTGATAACAGTAAGTAGTAAAAATAGAGGTATGAAGTAACAAACAAAAGAATTTAATGACTGAGGATCATTATAGCATAAAGAATTGTGTTAAACAGTCATAGAATTAAGAAAGTTGAGAGCCACTGCTTCTGGTGCTTCCAAAGACCTATATCAGTCCCTTATTAAATTCTGAATCATGGCTGAATTCAACACAAATTGAGCTCATTCCCTCATCTTTGATGCTAGCATGATTGCATATTTCTTTACATCCTTCTCATTTTTGAATCTCTATCTGAATTTACATTCACCTGGAAAATTGTTAGTTGTTAGTTTGGGTTACTGTGGGTGATCCAAGAAACTCTCTCTAATAATTCTGAAAATAACCATACATATAACCACACAAATATGCATACAGACTCTAAGAATTAGAACATGGACTATGACAGGGCAGCCAAACTTTTGCTTGTTTGTTTGTCTTCCGTGAATAGACAATTAAAATGCCATTGAATAGGTTTAATAAAGTAAGTGCAGGTTAGTATACAAATATAATCTCAACCTCATTAATGGTTCCATTTTGTCATAGTTGGAGTTATCATTGCTGCAATGAAACACCATGACCAAAAACAATTTGGTGAGCAAAGGGTTTTTTCAGCTTACGTTTCTAAATCACTGTTCATCAATGAAGGAAGTCAGGATAAGAACACAGGGAAGAAATCTAGAGGCAAGAGCTGATACAGTGGTCATGGAGGAATACTATATAATGGCTTGTTCCTCATGTTTTTTTCAACATTTCTTAAAGAATCTAGGACTCCCAGCCCAGGGATAGCACTATCTACTGTAGGACTCAGCCATGATAAGCTTAATAGAAACAAATCAGCCAAAGGAAGTTATTAATGGAGACCTGATTCTCAGTAGTTTACCCTGAGACAATACCTGGTTGCAGGAAAGACCACAAATTGAGATTACTCAAGCACCCAAGAATAGACCATCTGAAGGAAATTCCTAGTGTTCCAACCATTGTAGATAGACTCACCTGCCAGCACACATTCACTAGGTCACTCCTAGACAAATGTCAGTCAATCTGGGGTTCTGAACCTTAGAAATCCATTATCCCCATCATTACTATTATAAAAACCCAACTTGAATTGAGCTTGGAATTCTCCGATTATTCCAATACATTGGACTCACAGAGAGACCAAGTTTTCAAACTTGTATAAAATAAAGGCTCTTTGCATTTACACACAGGACTCAGCGTCCTTGTTGGTTTTTGTGGGACTTTGAGGATTTGGGCATAACACCCACAATGGGTTATGCCCTCCCCAATCAATCATTAATAATAATAGGTTTGCTTACAGTCCCAGTTTATGTAGACATTTTATTAATTGAGGATGACTCCACTTAGATGACCTCATCTTATTTCAAGTTGACATTAAACTAGTTAGCACACATGATTAGAGCAGAAACTTCACAGAACAGATAAGAAGAAATGTATACATGATTGAAAAGCTAAGGGGTATGATCATTAATATTGATTGCTAGCTTGACAGAACCTATAATTCTATAGGCAACCTTCTGGGTACACCTCTAAAAAATTATAGAGATTAAGTTAGCCTGTGGGGAATGCCTATGAGTGATCATCTTGAATAGATCAATTGACAGCACAGGATAGCTTTTATACTTTTATTGTATTTGGCACCATTACAAGAGCTGAGTTCCTGAAATGAATGCAAAAGGTTAAAGCATGTTGCGTATTAGCACTTACTGTTCTCACCAGGCTGTGGTAGTGCATGCCTTAAATCCTAGCACTCAGGAGGCAGAGGCAGGTAGATCTCTGTGAGTTCGAGGCCAACCAGGTCTAAAACCGCTAGTTCCAGGACAGTAAGAAAAGCTACAGAGAAACCTTGTCTTGGGAAAAAAAGGAAAAAAAAAAAAGCACTTACTGTTCTCTAATTCACATTAAATGTACACTAAGGATTTATATACAAATGAGAAGGTCTACTTTAGGCTTCAAAAGAAAAAGCAAAAAACAAATTTTTGTCACTAATAATGGAAAGAATAGGGGAATTCAGTAGAAATTGGTTCTGAGATTTTTAAATAAAAGCAAGGAAGAGTGCAGAGAGAAAGCTTACAAAGCACAACTTGCCATATCAAACATACATACATATGAAACATATAAAGTGTTAGGTAGGATTGTAGAAAAAAATACAAAGGCTCATTTTTTGCATTTAATGAATAAAGAATGACCATTCAATACTAAATTTAAACTTATATTATTGGGCTACCTGCTTGATTGTTCTACGAAAATGAAAAACATACCTGCCCAACAATAAAACACATCTACCAATTTCTTGTCAGCAGACACAGCACATGAAAGCAATGAAGCCCTTTTTCCATTCATATGGTAAAAGCAAGTAAAATGGGACCATTTTCATTCTGTTCTACAGGACAACAGATGGGTGGAGTCCAGTCTATCATTGTTGCAAAGTTAGCTATGGGGAGAAAACAAAAACAAGGTATTTGATAAAAAAAAGAATATTTGCATTAAGCTGTCATTACAGCAGATTTTTATAGAGTATTACACTACCAGAAGAATATTAGTAAAATCAAAATTGTATCAGTTAGAAATTAATGCCAGGTCATCCTTGGGTCTTGCAGGGGTATTGGTGCTATAAAATTCATGTTGATTTCTAAAAACAATATATAATGGATACATCTCAGAGCAACATCAAAAGTTGACCTCTTATTATTATATTTGTTATTTTCCAACAATGTACTTCCTCATCACTCATGAAATTGCAGCTTCAGCATTGAATTTTGGGCATTAATTTTAGTGTTTAATTTTTGTAGTTCTTTGTATGTTTGTATATATTGAAAAGAGAGAATATCAAAATTAACAAAATCAGAAATTAAATATGGGACATAACAGCAGTCAGAAAACACAGAGAATCATTAATTCATACTTTAAAAGCCTGTATTCCACAAACTTGGAAAATCTAAAAGATAAATATCTTTACAGATACCACATACCAAAGTTTAATCAAGATGAAATTAAAAAATTATATGGACCTATAACCCCTTCGGAAATAAGTGTTCATTAAAAGTCTACCAAATATAAAGCACATGAATTTTATAATACAGAATTCTACCAGGTTTTCAGAAAAAAATGAAAACCAATGTTCAAATTATTCTACAAAATAGAAGTAGAAGAAAAATTGCCAACTTTTTTTTTTATGAGTCCACAGTCACACCAATACCCAGACCACACAAAGAATCAACAAAGAAAGAGAATTACAGATCAATTCCTCATTAATGTTGATTCAAAACTACTTAATAAAATGCTCACAAACCAATCCTAGCACCTTTCAAAAGATAATCCACAATGATCAGGTTGACTTCATCCCAGAGATTCAGGGAAGATTCAAAAATATGAAAACCTGGCAATGTAATCCACCATATAAACAAACTGAAAGGAAAAAAAAACCACATGTTCTTCTCAAAACGTGTGGAAAAAGCCTTTAATAAAATCCTAAAACTCCTCACGAGCAAAGCCTTAGAGAGATCAGGTATATAAGGAACACAATAAAGACAGTTTATAACAAGTCAACATCAAGTTAAATGGAAAGAAACTTAAATCAATTCTATTAAAATCAGGAAAAAGAAAGGAATGTATTCTCTCTATATATATAGTCAATACTGCAATAGAGAAACAAAAATACTAACTGAGATCCAGGAGATAAAAATTGGAAAGAAAGAAATCAAAATATCATTGTTTTCAAATGATATGAATGTATGCATAAACAACCTCAAAAGTACTACTAGGAAACTCTTCTGTTGATAAAGACCTTGAGTGAAGTGATTGTACACAAGACTAACTAAAAAAAAATTGTAGCCCTCTTATAAATAAATGATAAATGGCCTGATAAAGAAATCAAGGAAACAACACCAATCACAATACCCGCAAATAATATAAAGTGTCTAGGGGAAACTCCAACCAAGCAAAGGAAAAATTTTGTTAACAATTTTAAGTCTTTGAAAAAAGAAATTGGAGAAGATATCAGAAGATGGAAAGATCTCCCATGCTCATGGATCAGTAGGATTAACAAAGTAAAATGTTCATCTTACTAAAAGAAATCTACAGATTCAATGCAATCCCCATTAAAAACCCAACATAATCCTTAGAGACCTTGAAAGAATAATAGTCAACTTTATATTGAAAAACAAAAAAAAACTCATAATAGATAAAATAAACCTATACATGAAATTTCACAGATATTAGCATCCCTGATTTCAAGCTTTATTAGAAGACATTCCATTGGCAAAAAAGCAGATAGATGAATCAATAGACTGCACACCTACTGATTTTTGACAAAGAAGACAAAATTATTTAATGTTAAAAAGAAAGCATATTCAACCAATGCTGCTGACATAAATCAAAGTTGGCATATAGAAGCATGTAAATAGATCCATATCTATCACTGTGAACACAACTCAAATCCAAGTGATCAAAGACATCAACATAATCCCAGTTACAGTGAATCTGAGATAAGAGGATGTGATAAATAATTTAAATGTATTGTCACAGGAGACAATATCCTGAATAGAATATCAGTAGCACAGACACCAAGATCATCATTTAAAAAATTGGACTGCATGAAACTGAGAAGCTTCTGTTAAGCAAAGGATATGGTGAGTAGGATGCAATGACAGCCTAGAGAATGAGAAAAGATCTTCATTAACCCTCATTTGACATAGGACTGACTTCCAAAATGAATAAATAACTTAAGAGACTAAACATAAAAATGCCAAACAATCCAAATTAAAGTTTGGGTACAGATCTAAACAGAATTCTCTAGAGAAAAATTAAAAATGGCCAAAAAGCACTTAAAGAAATGTTCAACATCCTTAGTCATTGGAGAAATGGAAATTATAATGACTCTGAGATTCCATCTCATACTTTCCATAATTGCTAAGGTCTAAAACCACAAATGACAGCTTATATTGGAGAGGATGTAGAGCAAGGGGTACATTCCTCCCTTGTCACAGGGAGTTCAGGCTTCTAGAGGTCCTTTGGAAATAAATATAGTCGTTTCTCAGAAATTTAGGAATCAATCTACCTCAAGACCATGCGTTACCATTCCTGGGCATATACCCAAATGATGCTCAATCACAGCACAGACACTAATTTAAATAGGCTTATCCCAGCTGTATTTTTAATAGTCAGAACCTGGAATCAAACTAGATGCCACTCAACTTAAGAATTAATTAAGAAAATGTAGTACATTTATGCAGGAGTATTATTCAGCGGTAAAAAAGCAAAGACATCAGGAAAATGTAAGACAAATGGATGGAACTTAAGAAAAACATCCAAAGTGAGATTACAAAGACTCAGAAACATAAACATGATATGTATTAACATATAAGAGGATATTAGCTGTAAAGTATAATCATACTAAAATCCAAAAGGCAGAAAGGTTAGGTAACAAGGAGGGCTCAGTGGGGGGATGTTTGGATCTTACTAGGATAGAAAAATAGAGAGAAATCATGGATTGACTAAACATGGGAACATGAAGGATCAGGTTGGGGGCATTGCTGGAGGGGAAGAATACTGAAAGAGAAGACTTTAATGGAAGGCATTTCAGATTAAGTAAAAACTTAGTGCAAGTGAAATTACCAGGAATCCAAAAAGATGATCCCAACTAAGATTCCAGGCAATAGTGGATATGTAGGCTAAACTAACTATCTCTAGTGGCCAAGCAAGACTTTCAGTAGAGAGATTGGGAAACAAACTCAGTCTTATAACCTTTTGACCTATGTATGGTCTGTCCTGCCTGTGGGATGTGCTAGGGTAAACATAGGTTTCTAAATAGAATTTAGAATTTCAGTGTGAATCCTCATCTGTTTTCAGAAACAACAAAAATCAATCCTCAAATTTATATGGAATACATGTAAGATCTCAAATAGTCAAAAATAATCCTTAGCAAAATGAATAATGATTGAGGATCACCATTCCTGCTTTCAAGTTGTACCACATAGTTATAGTCATAAAAGTATGTGAGTGGACCCAAATAAGATGTGACTATCAACAGAATAAAGTAAGAGGAGTAATATGCAAACTATATACATGACAGTTTGATTTATATAGTCCCAGTAACATTTTCTCATAATATTTTTATATTTTAGGCCTGAATATTTTCACCTACAGGCTATTTTGAAATAATATTTGTATATATTATAGAGAATGAAATAAGGTAATTTTTTCATATACCTATATAACAATATCTCTCATGCTTCATTCTTGCTATAATAATTAAAAATAAAATGACGATATATATATATATATATGTGTGTGTGTGTGTGTGTGTGTGTGTGTGTGTGTGTGTGTCTGTAGTGATGAGGGCCGGCTTGTTGGGGTATCTGTTCCCTCCCCGGTACCCCACATCCGGCAAGTCCCAGAGAAAATCAATCACACAGAGATCTCTATAAGTTATAAAGCTGATTGGCCCATTAGGTCAGGCTACTTATTAACACGTATAAGTTATGTTACCCCATTATCCTTATCTACGTTAGCACATGGCTCAGTACATTTTCCAGTGAGGCAGCTTATATCTTTCCTCTCCGCTGGTCTGGGCAGAACTGGAAGAGGAAGCTTCCTGCTTCCCAGAATTCTCTTGTTCTCTTTGCTCCACCTCTACTTTCTGTTTGGCTTTCCCACCTATACTGCCTGCCTGGCCAATCAGTGTTCTATTAAAATACATGATTGACAGAATACAGACAAGTCTCCCACACCATTTCCCTCTTTTTTTTTTAAACAAAGGAAAATAAACATAGTCCATTTGTTGTATGGAATGTGGGATTAGTATTTCAGGCTACTTCCTGCTGGTTTGGGGGCACTGATAATCTTATGGAGACCTAAAGAAAATTTAGAGTTATAATCAAGTCCTGACTGGAGTATCCTGTGAGTCTTGATTATCTCAGGCAGCAGTCTTGAATCAGTTCTGGATGAAGAATTCTGTCATCTGGGCCATCTGTTCTTATTGGAGATTTCTCAGGTGGTCTTCCTTTATCGAACCTGATTTTTCTTAACTCAGAATGAACCCACAACCTCTCATTTTCTGTGGAAACAAAAGCAAAATCTCTTCTCCAAAGTAATATACCTTTTGACTTCAGTTTTGAAGCCAAGGTATTTTCAAAATACCTATCTTGGGTTAGTTCAGCAGCATTTATAAACAAAAGTCATTTAGCAGCTGTTGCTCCTTCCTCAGCATTCAAACAATTCAAAGAGAGCATAATAACATACAGTATCAAGATTCTCTGTGTATTTTTCATCTTTATGAGGATTTATTCTAACCTCTATTTCTTTTATTTTTACTTTTACATTTTGAGACAGGTTCTCTGTATATCTTTGTCCTGGAATAACTCTGTAGACCAGGCTGTCCTTGAACTCACAGAGATCTGCCTGTCTCTACCTCCCTAATGCTGGGATTAAAGGCATGTGCTACCACACCTTGAACTCACAGAGATCTGTCTCTGCCTCCCAGGCATTGGGATTAAAGGTGTGTGCTACCACACCTTGAAGTCACAGGAGTCAATCTAACTCTGCCCTTTGAAGTAACAGAGGTTAACCTACCTCTGCCTCCCAGGCATTGGGATTAAAGGTGTGTATCACCACACCCTACTTTTCTCTTTCTTTTTTATTCTTAATGACTTTAACTTTTAGCCTGCATATATTTTTAACACACTGTAAACTGTTTAGAGGTTTTCTTCCTCTTTGAATCTCTTTTTACTGTATATCTCTCTTTTCCTGACTACATGAGTCTAAAACCATGGGTTTGATGGCTGGATCCAGCCCATTCCTCAGCTTTCCAGCCTCATGGCAGAGGTACTATTGGAGTCATTTTTTTTTTTTTAGTAAATTTTATTAAACTATAAAAGTTTCCATTTCCGCCCCCCCTCCCATCACCATCCCACTCCCCCCACTCCCCCCCTCCTTCCCCTCCGTCCCCCAGGGCAGTCAGGGTTTCCTGCCCTGTGGGAAGCTCCAGCTCCCTCCCCCTCCCTCCAGGTCCAGGAAGGCGAGCATCCAAACAGACTGGATCCCCAAAAACCAGCATATGCAGAGGAAACAGGTCCCAGCATCATAGTCAATGGCTTTTCAGAAAGACTTCGGGCCAGCCACATTCAGAGAATCCGGCCAAATTCCGAGAATCTGGCCAGATCACGTCCTCGTTCAGTCCCAGTCCGACTGGCCCTGGTAAATTCTCATCAGATCCGTTCCCTTGTATCAGTGGGTGATATTGGAGTCATTTTTATCTTCACAATTCTACAGTGTATCAAGGTCCCTACCAGCAAGCAAGCTGCAGCATTCTGCTCACAGACCACACTCAGTCCGACTTCCTGCCTGAAAGAGTCAGAGATTGCATGGGCAGGACAGCCCAGAAAGCCAACATTTTAAAACAGCAAAGCTTTTTTCCTGCTATGGCTGAAAACCCGAAAAGCATGCATTCAGCTTTTCATCAACACCGTTTAAGTGTTGCGTGGCAGGACCTCTTAAAAGAGCTGCAGGGCTTTACAGCTAAAGCTGAGTCAGGAAGCCTCTCTTAGATGAGAGCGCTTGCTTGCCTCTTACAAGCAGAGCAGACCCGAGAAATTGTTGCTACCAAGAAAACATGCTTTACTCTATTATTTCCCAAATTTCTCAGGCTTTCTGTGGATGCAGTCATTCACGTTGGGCGCCATATGTGGTGATGAGGGCTGGCTTGTTGGGGTATCGGTTCCCACCCGGTACCCCACAACTGGCAAGTCTCAGAGAAAATCAATCACACAGAGATCTCTATAAGTTATAAAGCTGATTGGCCCATTAGGTCAGGCTACTTATTAGCACTTATAACTTATGTTACCCCATTATCTTTATCTACGTTAGCACATGGCTCAGTACCTTTTCCAGTGAGGCAGCTTACATCTTTCCTCTCCGGTGGTCTGGGCAGACCTGGAAGAGGAAGCTTCCTGCTTCCCAGAACTCTCTTGTTCTATTTGCTCCACCTCTACTTCCTGTCTGGCTTTCTTGCCTATACTGCCTGCCTGGCTAATCAGTGTTTTACTAAAATACACGATTGACAGAATACAGACAATTCTCCTGCACCATATATGAGTATCTCTCTTTAGACTCTTTTCTAGACTGTCAATTTTTGTTCAAATTTGGTAAATAATGGGTGTATCACGAGGTGCTGCTTGTTGGGGTAGCTTTCCTGCCCAGATCCCATAGCCATTTAGCCTGAGCCATGTGACTAACATAGATAAGAATAATGGATTAATATAAGTGATAAGAGCTAATAAGAAGCCTGAACTAATGGGCCAATCAGTTTATATCTAATGTAGACTCTTCTGTGTGATCCTTTGGGGCTAAATAGCTGTGGGAACTGGGTAGGAAAGAAACTCCAACAAACAGCACCTCATGATATGGAATGGCACCCACACAGGTAACTGCATCCACAGAAAGCCTGAGAAAGCTTGGGAAACAATAGAGTAAAATATGGCTTCTTGATAGCAGCAATTTCTTGGGTCTGCTCTGCTTGCTAGAGGCAAGCACTCTCATTTAAGAGAGCCTTCCTGACTCAGCCTTCAATGCAAAACCTCAGCTCTTTTTAAGAGGTCTTGCCATAAAACACTTACACAGTTTTGATGAAAAGTGGACCACATGCTTTTTCATTTTCAGCTGTAGCAGGACCAAAGCTGCGTTTTAAAATGCCAGCTTTCTGGACTGTCCTGCCCATGCAAACTCTGACTCTTACAGGCAGGTGGTCTCACTACGGAGCATTTGAATGTGGTCTGTGAGAAGAATGCGGCAGCTTGCTTGCTGACATGGACCATGAAACCATAGTGTTTAGGCAATAAACATATCTACAGCCAGTACATCCGCCATGAGGCTGAAATCTTGGAAAGTTAAGAAATGGGCTGGATCTAGCTATCAAAGTCATGGCTTTAACCCATACTGCTAGGTAAATTAAAGACATGTGTAGTCAGAAAAAGAGAGATATACAATAAAGAGTGGTTCAAAGAAAAAACCTCTAAATGGAGGAAAGTGTGTTAAAAATATATGCAGGCTTGAAAAAAAGGTTAAAGTCCTTAAAATAAAAAAGAAAGAGAGTGGTGTGGTGGTAAATACCTTTTAGTCCTAACATTTGGGAGGCAGAGGTAGATGGACCTCTGTGAGTTCAAGGTTTGGTAGCACACACCTTTAATTGCAATACCTGGGAGGCAGAGACAGACAGATCTCTGTAATTTCAAGGTGTGGTACACACACTTTTAATCCCAGCACTGTGGAGGCAGAGACATGTGGATCTCTATGAGTTCAAAGACAATGTGGTGTACAGAGTTATTCCAGGACAAAGATATACAAAAACCCTGTATCAAAAAACCAAAAAATTAAAAATAAAAGGAATAGAGGATAAATAAAGACACATAAAGATGGAAAATATACAGAGAATTTGGATACTGTATGTTATTATGCTCTCTTTGAATTGTTTGAATGCTGAGGAAGGAACAACAGCTGCTGAAAGATATTTGCTTATAAATGCTGCTAAATTAATCCAAAATAGGTATTTTGAAAATACCTTGACTTTGAAATTGAAGTGAAAAGGTAAGTTGCTTTGGAGAAGAGATTTTGCTTTTGTTTCCAAAGGAAATGAGAGGCTGTGGATTCATTCTGACCAAAAAAAAAAAAAAAAACCAAACCAAACCAAAACAAAAACCTCATGTTTGATCAAGGAAGACCACCTGAGAAATCTCCAGTAGGAACAGATGTCCTGGATGTCTGAGTTCTACATCCAGAACAGATTCAAGACTACTGCCTGAGATGCTCAAAACTCTCAGGTTACTCCAGTCAAGAACTTAATCATAATTCTAAATTTTCTTTAGGTCCCCATAATATTATCCGTGTCCCCAACCAGTTGGAAGAAGCCTAGAATACTGTGCCAAAATTTACAAAAAGTGGACTTTGTATATTTTCCTTTGTTTAAAAAAAAGGTGGGTTAAGTGGTGCAAGAGAACAATTCTGTATCTGTCAATTATGTTTTAAATAGACACTGATTGTTTGGTAGCCAGGCAGGAAGTATAAGCAGGAAAATTAGACAGGAAGAAGAGTTGGTGCAATGAGAACAGGAGATTTCTGGGAAGAAGGAAGCTCTTTCACCAGTACTGCCTAAATCATGGAAGAAGCAAGATGTGACATGCCCCACTGAGAAAGTTACCGAGACATGTGACTAACATAGATAAGAATAATGGGTTAATATAAGTGATAAGAGCTAAAAAGCAGCCTGAGCTAATGGGCCAATCCGTTTATATCTAATGTAGACTCTTCTATGTGATTCTTTGGGGCTAAACGGCTTTGGGAACTGGGCAGGAAAGAAACTTCAACAAGCAGCACCTCATGGTACAAATGGGCAACCATGTATACCCTTTGCTTATAGATAGATGATAAGTAGGTAGGGAGAGAGAGGAGAGAGAGAGAGAGAAAGAGAGAGAGAGAGAGAGAGAGAGAGAGAGAGAGAGAGAGAGAGAGAGAACCTCATATACAGCAGATATAAACAAGATAAAGGGGAATTCTTGGACCACTCTTTTGTTTTGTAGCATAAGAACACAGGTGTAATTTGGAAGATATGCAGCCCACTGGTCATTTTTACATGACACCCTCAAACTGTTATGAAGATTTTGATCAGTAGACTCTCTACTCCACAGGTTCTGTAACATTTGACATCAACATAAATGAAAGTCAGGGAGAAAAAGTAATTGGTCAGTTGTTGGCTATTCCCTGTCTGTAAGGTGCCAGGTTACACACTTCATTATACACATTATATTTTCAAGTTTCAACAAACCAAAACTACATCTAACCAACTTACTTCAGTCATATCATTGAAAGGGATGCAGGTGGCACTCCCTGTGATGCAGAAAACTGCATTTTTTACTTTGATACAATTAGCAAGAAATTTTCACAATTTTGTGACTATGTTCCAATAATTAACATTTATGAAATGTAACCACTTTATGGATGTAAAAAACTCACATCAATTTTCTACCATCAATTACAAATTAAAAAAAAAAACTCAAAACTAAAAGTGCTTAGTAACTTTCTTGGTAACAAAATTTTACTTAAACTGACATTGGTATACCTTTTAAATATCTAATATCATAAGATTGTGTCCATCACTGGAGAGATGACTGAGTACTTGCAATAACTTGCTGCTCTGCCAGAAGACTTGGTTTCAGTTTCTGTCAACCAAATTTGATGTCTCAAAACTTATGAAAATGCCAGATCTATGCTATCTGAAGCCCTCTTTTGGCCTTCTCAGTTATCCTCACATGTGACATACACACACATAAATATAATTAAATCCTAAAATATTTTATTGTATACAGTTGATGCCTCATGATCTTTTTCTTGTTCAATTTAGCAAGTACATTGCTATTGTCCTTGTTCAGCTCATCTTTGGTAGTTATTTTGATGAGACCTTAAGGAAACTAGTTAATGTGATAGTAGGAGAAACCATCTTTCTCAAGAAAGAGCACACCAATTGCTTAGTCAATAACAAATGGTAAACACTAAAAATGAAGGACCCCAACCCAAATTGCTCAAATTGCTGCCGCAGCTAAAAATAATGCCATTTTATGCAAGGCTTGTACTTTTGGGGAATTCAGACAGAGGACAGTCATACATTGCAAAACAGGATTACAGACTGTCTGTAGCAGAACAGGATATCTGTGGTCAGCCGTGAAGGCAAGGCAAGAACGGGAAGTGCCAGTTATGAAAGGGCCAACTCAGCCCTAACCGGGGGGTCCATGTGTCAAGGGGGAATTTCTCCCCAATTTAACCTGGCTAAATTAAGCTGTCCAATGAAATCCCTGTAACCAAGGCATCAGCTTCTGTAACCGCGCTTTTTGCTCTCTGCCCTTATAAAAACCCCTTACCACAGCCTGAGGGCGCGCAAGTCTTCCGAGAGACTCTGCCGCCCCAGGCGCCTGTGTATCTGAAAATAAACCTCTTGCTGTTTGCATCCGCAACGGTGTTCTCGTTGATCCTTGGGAAGGGTCTCTCCAGAAGGAAGACTCTCTTCGGGGGTCTTTCAAAAACATACATATAAATAAGTTTACACATACTAAGAAGGTTGTATTTCAGGAAATACATGTACATACCTGTGCATATCTGTGTATATGCATGTCATAACAATTAATAAAAAGAAGCCATAAGTTTAACAAGGAGAAAGACAGGGTATATAGGAAGTTTTTAAAGGAAGAAAGAGAATAGATAAATGATGTATTTATATTGTAATCTCAGAGAAACAACAGAATTAATAAAAATTTCATACATAAATTTTAATATTTTTGTCCCATATCTGCAAGAGCTGAAATTAATATATAATTTACTTTTCTAAAAACTGAAAGATTCTGGAATAAATAATGATAAATAAAATTAATAAAAATGTTTGAGTTTATATATTTTTCTCTTTGGGTAATATTTTCTTCATTTTACATATAATATATTAACTTCCCCTTCCTACCCCTTCTCCTGCCCTCCCACCTCTCCTCCATCCCAACTCCTCAAAAGGTGTAATACCTACCTTGAGGGATCAAAAAGTCTGTCATACTACATTGTGACAGGAGTGAGTCCATCTCAGCATATCTAGGCTGAGCAAGGAACTCCACCATAGGAAATTAGCTCCACAAAGCCAGTTCATATATCTGTGATAAGTCCTGGTCCCATAACCAGGGGTCCATCCAACAGATCAAGTCATATAACTGCCACCCACATGCAGAGGTCCTAGTTTGTTGCCATACAGTATCCCCAAGTTTCATCAATTCAGAATCCATGAGCTCCCATTAGCTTGAATCAGCTGTCTCTGTGGGTTTTCCCATTATGATCTTGTTCCCCCTTCCTCATATGATCCCTCCTCTTTCTGTTCACCTGAACCCCAGGAGCTCAGCCCATGAATAACTATATCTGCTTCCATCTGTTCCTGAATATAGGTTACATGATGACAATTATGGTAGACACTAATCTGATTTCAGGGGAAGGCCAACTTCACTATTACTTGGAGTCTTACTAGGGGTCATCCTTGAGAATTCCTGGGAATTTTCCCAGTATCAATTTTTTCTCTAAATCCAAAATGGGTCCCTGTATCAAGATATCTCTTTCATTACTCTCCCTCTTTGTTCCCTTCCCCAACTCAGTAATTTAGAGTCGTCATGTCCCCATACCCCATTCCGTCTCTAATACCATCCCTCCCAATTTACCCAGGAGATATTAAATTTTTCCCCTTCCTGGGGACCCCCATCCATGTAGGTCTTTGTGTTCTCTTTTTTATCTAACTTCTCTGTGCTTGTGAATTGTACTTTGATTTTTGTTATTGTTGTTTTTGCTTTTGTTATTTATTGACATTTCCAGATAATCATTTTGAGACTCTATATAGACTGATTTGAAATTTCCCAATTTCTCATTTACTTAATAACTATAATCTTAAAGAATGAGGGAATTAAAAATATTTCAAAAGTTCTCTTTTTATTTGTATTATGAAATGACTTGGAACCTAGAGATGATTAATGCACAATTTTGGATAATTTCAAATTAAATGAATCCTTGTTCTTAATATTAACTTGCAGTTTCTGATTTATGAAAGTTCATGGATGACTGATTTATTGTTAATAGCTTATTTAACTGATCAATAGAAAATTGGACAATTGATATTTATTTTGGTTAGCATGTAACTGCACAGGAACTACAGGACAAATGATTTCTAGACCATAAATAATCTCTTAACTTAGCCACGCTGACAATGTGGCTGTAGCTGATGCAGTATTATAGGCTGATATTGTGAACCTTGAAGAGAGTAAATGAATATTGACTGTAGTGATAGAAATGACCTGTTTCTCAGGGATCACAATGTTCACAGGACACAGAGACTGAGACGTAGTGACATCAGCATCAGTCTGTGAATTCAATGAGGCTGGAAACTCTCACGAGAGGATTCATGTTGATAATTGGATGGTACACCCTCCATGGTTGAAGTGAAAGGAAGTTAGTTGTCTTTTGAGAGTGAGCTCTCCATCAGAGAAATACAGTGCTGGTCTAGAAGACCAGAAATCATAATGCTGCAGAATTTTGCCTGGGCATCACAGTCCTAATGAAGGCCTCTGAACAAAAGAAAATGAACAGTTTTCAACACTCTCAGCAAAACAGGAGCTGATAGTGATTTTTAGATATTTATTCCCCAACTTGTTGAAACACAATATAGATTTTTTTGGAACAATAACTCAGCTAAATAAAATGGATCCCAGTTTTCTTTTCTTTTCTTTTCTTTTCTTTTCTTTTCTTTTCTTTTCTTTTCTTCCTTCCTTCCTTCCTTCCTTCCTTCCTTCCTTTCTTTCTTTCTTTCTTTTTCTTTCTTATTTTCTTACTTTCTTACTGTTTTCTTTATATACTTTCTGGGAATTTCAAAAGCAAATACATTCTGCCAAATGAAGTTGATTATGTTTGAATGATTCTTGTGTATATCGCTGAATTAATACATAATATTTTTTGGCCTCAGCACCACTATGAATGGGTTAAAGGAACAACAACAAAAATTATCAATTATACAGAGTTTAGTTTATTTATAACAAATACAAAATCTGGCTGTTGGAACATATTCTGTGTTCTCTCTTGATTGTAAATCAGAACAATAATATCTTTAAGTGGTGTGGCATTCACTTCCCTTTTATTTGTTTATTTTTTTAAAATAGGCATTCTGACCATATCTTTTGCTGCCAGGGATCCACATGATAGCTGGAAATCCCCAATTATGGTTCCATTCTATGCTCCATATGAGTATTCATTGCCTTTTTTAGATTTCTATGTGGTTCTTAAACCATGATCAACAGGATCTCCTGCAAATTTAATATAACTTCTTAGGCTCCATTTGAGATATTTTTTTTAAAAAAACTATGATTGAACCTAAGCAGTGTGTAGCTGAGCAGATTTTCCAGGTTTGAAATTTACTGGCTATTTTCATTGGATTTGATTGATGTGAGAGTTTTGCATCAGGAAATTACCTGATTTGAGGCGCTATTTGCCAGTTTAGCACTTTTCTTGTATAATAACACAGAATAGGTACAATTGAAGCCATCTTCCCTTTACAGAATCCTGGCTAAATCCAGGAACAAAAATTGTCATCTTCTTCTGAATGATTCATTTATATTTCATGAAGTGTCGATGTATCCAGAAACATGCCCTAGCACAGCAAGAAGCAGAATATCCATTTCTTCAAAGCTGTATTCTATGATTCTGGAGAAAAACTATTTAATTTGCAAGTTAGATAAAGTTAGTCCATGTAAATTCTGTAGTTACTACGTTTAAAGTTTCCATTAAAATTTGTAGCATTATTTTTAAAGTTTCTACATGTCTTGAAGTAACCAATAGAGATGGAGGATGGAGTTCTAAGTATGATAAAGAACCTTACAATTCTGGGTCAGGAGAGCTGTCACATGAGGACTGTGCTACAAAATGTCACAGTTATGAAAACATTCAAGGGCTGAGAGAATCCAGATAGCTGAGTGAGTGGCTGTGTGGCCGGAATGTCCCTAGGAACTGGGTATAGACCTCCTCCAACTCCTTTAGCTTTTCTAGCTATCCAGTGGGGTGTTTCTCTGTGGCTGGCTTTCCTTAGCATACTCCAGCATGCCCCCAAGCACCCCTTATCATCTGTGAGGTCCTTGGACCCACAACTCAGCCTGCTTCGGGCTGAGAGGTTAGGGGAGCCATTGGGAGGGTTCCTGCCACTAGGGCTTCTTTGTACCATCCCAATCTGCATTCAAGTCAGCCTTTTTTGTCTACAAGGTACTTGGAGCCAGGGAAGATGTCCTGCTCCTGAGCTGACCAGATCAAGACAGCAGGGTGTTTACCAGCTGCTGGCTTTCTTTATAACATTCAGGCCTGTCCCAAGCACTCCTTTTCATCTGTGGGGTATTTGGAACATCCAACTCTGGGGATCTGAGAGCTTCCTCCAGTGCTGAGAGGACGTAAAGGAGGGCAGACCAAAAAAAAAAAAAAAAAAAAAAAAAAACCCAAAAAACAAAAAAAACAAAAAAAAACCCTCCCAAGTACTTAGTCAGCTACAGCAAAGATTGGACCAAGATGTTAAGATTCTGTTGGCCACATTTGAAGGAAGAGATAGGCAGGAACCAATGCAAGAATTCTTCCAACAACCTGAAAATCAGCATGATAACACCAGAATCCAGTGAACACAGAACAGGAAGACTTGAATACCCTTACCCACAAGAAGAAGAGGAAATCAACTTTAAATGTAACGTTATGAAAATGGTGGAGACCCTTAAACAGGAAGTGAAAAACTCCATTAAAGAAATAGGAGAGAAGACAAATACAAAGTCAGAAGAAACCAATAAACCCTCAAAGATACCCAAGAAAACTAAGAAAAAGCAATCAAACAGACAAGAAAAAAAAAGTTCAAGACTTGAAAATTGAAATGGTAGTGATGAAAAAAACACAAACTGAGGGGTGACTGGATATGGAAAATCTGGGTAAATGAACAGGAACTACAGAGACAAGTGTTACCAACAGAATACAAGAGATAGAAGCAAGAATTTCAGGCACTGAGAATACAATAGAGGAAATAGACTCATTCATCAAAGAAACAGCAAATCCAACAACTTCTTAACACAAACACCCAGGAAATCTGGGACACCATGAAAAGAACAAAACCAAGAATAATAGGGGTAGAAGAAGGAGAAGAATTGCAGCTCAAAGGCCCAGAAAATATATTCAACAAAGTTATAGAAGAAAACTTTCCTGACCTAAAGAAAGATATTCCTATGAAGTTACAAGAAGCTTACAGAACACCAAATAGACTGGATCAAAAAAAAATGAACATATCATTGCCATATAGTAATCAAAACACAAAACCTACAGAATAAAGAAAGAATATTAAGAGCTGCAAAGGAAAAAGGTCTAGTATTATACAAAGGTAAACCTATCTGGATCAGACCTGACTTCTCAGTGGAAACCATGAAAGCCAGGAGGTCTTGGATAGATGGGCTACAGACACTAAGACACCATGGATGCAAGCCCAGTCAACTATAACCAGCAAAGCTTTCTTTCACCATCGATGAAGAAAATAAGATATTCCATGACAAAAACAGATTTAAACAAACCCAGCCTTACAGAAAGTACTAGAAGGAAAACCACAACCCAAGGAAGCCAACAACACCCACAATAGCACAGACATCTGACAGCACTCCACTAACACAACTCAAAGAAGGGACACACAAACACTACCACAAAAAAAAAAATAACTGGAGTTAATAACCACTGGTCACCATTGGATTCAATTTACCTATAAAAAGACACAGGTTAAGAGAATGGATATGAAAACAGGATACAACATGCTATTGTTTACAAGAAATACAACACAACCTCAAAGACAGACACTGCCTGAGAGCAAAGGGTTAGGAAAAGTTTTTCTAAGCAAATGGACATAAAAATCAAGTGTGTATGGCTATCAAAATATCTAACAAAATTGATTTCAAACTAAAATCAGAAGAGATGGAGGACAGTTTATACTGATTACAGGAAAAATTCAATAAGATGAATTCTCAATCCTAAATATCTGTGCTCCTAATATAAAAGCACCCAAATATGTAAAAGTAAATTCACTAGAACTCAAATCACACATCAAACCCCACACACTAATAGTAGGAGACTTCAACACTCCTCTCTCACCAATGGACAGGTCAACCCGACAGAAACTTAACAGAGAAACTAACAGATATATTGAATCAAATGAACTTTGCAGACATCTATAGAACATTCCACCCAAGAAGGAAAGAATATAACATCTTCTCAGCACCTCATGGAACCTTCTCAATAACTGATCACATACTCAGTAACGAAGCAAATACCTACAGATACAAAAAAAAAATGGAGTAACCATCTGTGTCTCACTGGATTACCATGGAATAAAGCTAGAATTTAACACCAATTCCACTGGCAGAAAGCCTACAAACTCATAGAAACTGAACAGTCAACTATTGGACCATCACTGGGTTCAAGGAATGGGTCAAGGAAGAAATAAAGAAAGAAATTAAAACCTTCCTTGAATTCAAAGAAAATGAAGATGCAACATACCCAAACTTATGGACACTATGAAAGCAGTGCTAAGAGGAAAGTTCATAGCACCAAATGCCCACATAAAGAAAATGGAGAAAGCTCACATTAGTGATTTAACAGCCCACATGAAAGTTCTAGAAAAAAAAAACAGAAGCAGACTCACCCTGGAGGAGTAGAGGACTCGAAATAATCAAACTGAGTGTTGAAATCAACAAAATAGAAACACAGAAAACAATTCAAAGAATCAATGAAACAAAAAGCTGGTTCTTTGAGAAAATCAACATGATCGACAAACTGCTATCGAAACTAACCAATAGGCAGAGAGAGCACTCAAATTAAAATGATCATAAATGAAAAGGGGGAACAGTGACAACAGACACTGAGGAAATTCAGAGAATCATTAGGTCTTACTACAAAAAACTCTACTCCACAAAATTGGAAAATGTAAAAGAAATGAACATTTTTTTAGATAAACACCATCTATCAAAGTTAAATCAAGACTAGGTGAACAATTTAAATAGATCTATAAATCACAAGGAAATAGAAGCTGTTGTCAAAAACCTTCCAACCAATAATAAGCCCAGGACAAGATGATTTTAGTTGAGAATTCTACTAGACCTTCCAAGAAGATTTAACACTTATACTCCTTAATGTATTCCACATAATAGAAACAGAACTGTCCTTGCCAAACTCTTTTTATGAAACTAATGTTACCCTGATAACAAAACCATACAGACTCAACCAGGAAAGAAAATTATAGACCAATCTCTCTCATGAACATCAATGCAAAAATTCTAAATAAAATACTGGCAAACTGAATCCAAGAACATATGAAAAAACCATCCATTATGATCAAGTAGGCTTCATCCCAGAGATGCAGGGCTGGTTCAACATATGAAAATCTATCAATGTAATCTATCTTACAAATAAATTGAAAAAAAAATATGAGCATTTCATTAGATGCTGGAAAAGCATTTGACAAAATTTAGCACCCCTTTATTATAAATATCTTAGAGAGATTAGGGATACAAGGATCATATCTAAACATAATAAAAGCAATATAGAGCAAACCAACAGCCAACATCAAAATAATGCGTAGCAACTCAAAGTGATTTTACTAAAATCAGGAACAAGACAAGGCTGTCCACTCTCGCCATATCTCTTCAACATAGTGATTGAAGTTCTAACAATAGCAATAAGACAACAGGGGGAGATCAAGGGATTCAAATTGGAAAGGAAGAAATCAAATTTTCATTATTTTCAGATGATATGATAGTGTACATAAGTGACCCCAATACCTCTACCAAAGAACTTCTACAGCTGATAAATACTTTCAGTGATGTGAAAGGATACAAGATCAACTTAAAAAAAAAAACTCAGTAACACTCCTATACACAAAGGATAAAGAAGCAGAGAGGGAAATCAGGGAAACGTTACCTTTCATAATAGCCACAAATAGCATAAAGTATCTTGGTGTAACACTAACCAAGAAAGTGAAAGATCTATTTGACAAGAACTCTAAGGCTTTCAAGAAAGAAATTGAAGAGGATACCAGAAAATGGAAAAATCTTCAATGATCTTGGATTGGTAGGATCAACATAGTAAAAATGACAATTCTACCAAAGGCAATCCCCATCAAAATCCCAACAAAATTCTTCACAGACCTTGAGAGAACAATAATCAAGTTTATATAGAAAAACAAAAAAACCCAGCATAGCCAAAACAATCCTATACAATAAAGGTATTTCTGAAGGCATTGTCATACCTGACATCAAACTCCATTACAGAGCCATAGTAATGAAAGCAGCTTGATATTGGCATAAAAACAGAGACATTGACAAAGGAATGGAATTGAAGACCGGGGTATTAATCCACAAACCTATGAACACCTGATTTTTTACAAAGAAGCTAAAATTACACAATGGAAGAAAGAAAGCATCTTTAACAAATGGGGCTGGTATAACTGGATGTCAACCCATAGAAGAACGAAAATAGTTCCATATCTATCACCATGCATAAAACTCAAGTCCAAGTGGATTAAAGACCTTAATATAAATCTGACCACACTGAACCTGATAGAAGAGAAAGTGGGAAGTAGCCTGCAACACATGGGCACAGGAGACCACTTTCAACATATTACCCCAGTAGCACAGACACTAAGATCAACAAGGAATAAATGGGTCATTTTGAAATGGAGAAGCTTCTGTAAAGCAAAGGATATAGTCATGAAGACAAAAATGCAATGAAATGAATGGAAGAAGATCTTCACCAACCCCACATGAGACAAAGAACTGATCTCCAAAATATATAAAGAACTCAAGAAACTAGACATTAAAATTCTAAATAACCCAAATAAAATATGGGGCACTGAATTGAACACAGAATTTTCAACAGAAGAATTTCAAATGGCCAAAAGATACTTAAAGACATGTTCAACTCAACTTCCTTAGCTATCAAGGAAATGAAAATCAAAACAACCTTGAGATACCATCTTACACCTGTCATAATGGCTAAAATCAAAAGCACCAATGATAGCCTATCCTGGAGATGATGTGGAGTAAGAGGAACACTCATCCATTACTGGTGGGAATGCAAACTTGTGCAACCGCTTTGGAAATCAGTGTGGCAGTTTCTCAAAAATTGGGAGTCAAACTTCCTCATGATCCTGTAATACCACTCTTGGGAATATACCAAAGAGATGCCCACTGATGCTACAAAAACTTTTGTTCAGCTATGTTCATAGCAGCATTATTTGTCATATCCAGAACCTGGAAACAACCTAGATACTCCTCAGTGCAAGAATGGATAAAGAAAGTGTGGCGTGTCTACACATTAGAGTAGTACTTGGTGGTTAAAAAAAAATCTTGAATTTTTGATGCAAATGGATGGAAATAGAAAACACTATCCTGAGTAAGATAACCCAGACCCAAAAAGATGAATATGGTATGTACTCACTCAATAGTGGATTCTAGCCATAAACAAAGAACATTAAACATATAGTTTGTGATCTTAGAGAACCTAAGTAATAAGGTGAATCCAAAGAAAAACATATATAGATTCTCCTGGAAATTGGAATCAGACAAGATCTCCAGGCAAAAGTTGAGAGCATGGAGGTGGGGGTGGGATAGGGGAAGGGGAGAGAGGTAGTGAGAAGGGAGAAGTGGAGGGTTGGGGAGAACTTGGGGGAGTGGGATGGTTAAAATGGAGGAAGGACAGATTTTGGATCAGGAAAGAAGATACCTTAAGGGAGGCATTCTGGGGTTTGCAAGAAACTTATCTCTAGAGGGGATCCCAGATGCCCACAGGTATGTCCCCATGTAGGACCCTGGGCAGTGGAGGAGATGGTGCCTGAACTGGCCTTGTCCCACAGTCACACGAATGACTATCTTGAATATTATCATAGAACCTTTGTCAGGCAACAGATGGAGATAGAGACAGAGACCCACATGGGAGTACTGGACTGACCTCCCATGGTCTAGTTGAAGAGCAGAAGGAAGGAGAATATGACCAAGGAAATCAGGATCATGAGGGGTTGGTCCACTCACTGAGACAGTATGTCTGACCTAATGGGAGATCACCAAAACCAGCTGGACAGGAACTGAATGAGCAGGGAATCAAACTGAACCCTCTGAATGTGGCTCATAATTGAGGCAGACTAAGAAGCCAATGATAATGGTAGTGGGATATGTCTCTCCTGCATGTACTGGTCTATTGGGATCCTATTTTATTTGGATACATACCTTCCTAAGCCTGAATGTAGGGGGTAGGGCCGTGAACTTCCCATAGGGCAGGGTACCCTGCCCCCTCTTAGGACTGGAGGGTGAGGGAGGAGGGTGAGTGGGGGAGTGGGAGGGAAGTGGGAGGAGGGGTGAAAGTGGAAATTTTGATTCCTACTATTTATAAAGTAATAAAATGTTATCAAAAAATAAATCATTCAAGAAGTCTGGTGTCACAAAGTAAGTCTTTTCCATGAATTCTCTTTAGCTGAGCAACATTCCACTGTATTGACAAGGTCCAGAAAATCCTGCATTCAACAGTGATGAGGGTCAATGAGCCAAGGCTCATTGCAATGAAGAAGAGTTTTTGTAAGGCAACTAGGCTAGAGAGTAAATGGCCTGGCCTCATCAATTCAAGGAGAGCAGACCTGGTCCTTAGTTCACTATAAATTCATTCCTCCAAGGTCTGTGGCTACATTGTGGATATCAGAGCTTTCATTATGACACCGGGTTTAAATATGACTTAGAAAAGAAATGTGACTGAGACTTCAACAGAAGTCAACAAAGAAAAATCAGCGGGATAGAAATTACCTTGAAAAGTGGAACATCCTTGGAACTCTTTTTTTCCAGAACATATATATATCTAATGTCCAAAATACCTCAACTTTAATGTATGACATAAGAACAAAATAATACTTTTAAAGTAATGCTTCTTCTTCCACAGAACTTGATGAGATGTAAAAGCTAAAGTGTGAAGTCAGACAGGACTACTGTAGCTAAAATTTAGGTTCTAAAATCACTTATGATCAAGAAATTTAAGATTTTATAATTTCAGACTACAAGAATGGTCTTGGTATATGTGAGGGTTCTTTACAAGAACAGAATCAATACATATATCTATGTTTGATCACAGAGGAAAATGAGTCAGATTGGCTGACCCACTCAAAAGCTGAATCCCACACTGACCATCTTCAAGTAGAAGAGCCAGGGAAACCAGTGTTTACCCAGTACAGAAGCTGGAAGCCTCAGCGTAAGAGACATCATGGTTCTGCCCTATCTAGCCAGAAAACAGCTAGAGAGGAAACTGTACAAGACCAGATGTAAAACACTGTAAACTCTGCAGTCTTATGTACATGGGAAATGCAATTTTAAAAAAAAATAAAGAGGAGTTACTCATTTAAAAAAGACTAGAACATCATTATATGCAAAACCATCTCTCCTGTTCTTCCACTTATTATTAAAGCCAAGTTCCAGTTTCACAGAAATTCCTGACCACAGTAGGGGCTGTCTTCTGCACTCAGTTTTCTGTGCTGTATGTCAAAGTTTTATGAATGTACTCTCAGAGAAATATGCTCAGAGAAGATTGACATACGGCAAAGAAGATGTGCACACCCTAGAAAGTGCTTTACTAGATTTCACTGGCGTCAAACTCTTGGGGATCTACCTGGCTCTGCCTCCTAAGCGCTAGGATTGGAGGCATGTGTCATAATCTGCCTGAAACTTTGATTGTGACCTCAGCACTCTTCTACAAGATCAATTTGACAGGAAAAATAGTTGCTTCGTGCTATATCAAGAACATAAGATATTAAAAAAGCTGTAAATATCAGTGTGAAATCATAAACATAACCAGAAACATTTTCTAATTGTGTCATTGATTTCCCTAGCTGCAAGTGTTTTGTCCAGTACAAATATTTATATACATTTTCCCACATGGTTTTCTTTTTTAATTCATTTTCTTCTAAAAGAAATCACTGATACTTTATGAGTTGTTTCCATATACTTATAAGGCAAAAAATTCTGATGGTCCTGGAACAATTTTGTAATTGTCATAAGTCAACAAAATGTGTAAGGTCTAACACTACTTAAAATATATCAAAAGGAGATAATAAAATAAAATAAACTTTCATCCTCTAACCAACTTACCAATTTAAAGATATATTATTAGAGTAGTTATTAGTTCATGAAAATAGTACAGATTTAATGTTCCAAAATAAATACACACAAAGATAAATTATATTCAATTCAAATCATAGCCCACCTTCTCATCTAGAAACAATTGCTCCAAGAATTTTAACAATACTGAATTCTACACTCATATAGGTTCCCTATGATAAAATGTATAACATTTGCTTGTAACAGACATACTCTCTCATGTTTACAACTGTTTCTAGATCATTTATAATACCCAACACTAATTACTATGTAAGTAGTTGCAAGAGTGTAACATTTATAGAATGAGTACAAGAAAAACATCTGTATATGATCAATATTACATTTCCCATTTATTTTCAATCAGCATTTCATTTAATCCATGTACTAAACCAATATATATTTAAGTAAGAACACATACCAATTAGTTTATGGCTAATACTATAAAATATATTCAAGGATTAACTGAGATCAGGAAGCCCAAGGAAAGAGAAACATTCTTGATTTAATGTTATCCAGTGTCCAAGGAGATGTCCCCATCTTGTTCCTTGAGCAACAGAAGAAAGAGTGCCTGAACTGGCCTTGTCCTATAGCCACACTGATTAATATCTTGCATATTACCATAGAACCTTCATCTGGTGATGGACGGAGATAGAGACAGAGACCCACACTGGAGCACTGGACTGAGCTCCCAGGGTCCTAATGAGGAGCAGGAGGGAGAACATGGGCGAGGAAGTCAGGACCACGAGGGGTGCGTTTACTCACTGAGACAGTGGGACAGATCTAATGGGAGATCACCAAGGCTAGATGGAATTGAACTGATGGAGCATGTGATCAAACCAAACTCTCTGAATGTGGCTGATGGTGGAGGATGACTGAGAAGCCAAGGACAATGTCGCTGGGCTTTGATTTTACAGCATGGACGGGCTTTGTGGGAGCCTTGTCTGTTTGGATGCTCACCTTCCTGGGCCTGGGGGGAGCGGGGAGAACCTTGGACTTCCCATAGGGTAGGGAACCCTGATTGCTTTTTGTCCTGGAGAAGAATGCGGGGGAAGGGGAGTGGGGGAGGAGAGGGGAGAGAAGTGGGAGGAGGGGAGGAGGTGGAAATTTTTAATAAAAATTTAAAAAAATATGACATACTTGTAGCTTTAGCTAAGTATGATTTAATTAATTTACTTAATACTTAAAGCATAAATGTAATAGAAAGACTGATGCATAGGCTACAAAACCACACTTTTTAAAAAATATTACTTATTGCTTATTGATATTTGGACACTTGATGGTTTAGAAGGCACCTGTAGAATTCCTTCTCTGTGAACAGAAAACTTTGAGGCAATCAAGAGCTATGGAAAGAACTGAACAATAAAGAAGAGCTTTATATCCCCATAGCTGCTGTTTCAAAGAGGTTAGAAATAGAACATTATTTTTTTTTAAAAAAATAATTCCTAGAAAAATAAATCAAAGCAGATTTGTAAATCCTAAAGAGGTATGTGTCAGTTATTGAAAAATGCATGATTATGAAATACTTTGTTCCCTATAATATGGTATAAACTTGGGTTATGGAAGTTACCTTACAATTGTGCATCCTTAATGGGTCTGTGCATCTGAAATGATTAAAATGCTTCTCTGCCATTTTCCAGAACCTTTCTGGATTTCTAAACAATGTCTATGGATTCTGAAAAATACCTGTCTTACTACTAAAAAGTAGATATATTCTCCTTTTTGTAAAATCATTTTGGTCCAATAACAACCTCACTTTAAAGATGTAGCAAAAAGCAATGAGATAAGGAAAGTTGAGTTATTTCTCCATGCTTTTATAGCTAGTTGTTAAAGAACATTTGACCGTGATAGAGCTTCCAATCTGTTTATCACTCTTGACCATAAGGTCTTGTATTATTTTCTGTACTGCTTTCATTTTAGTTGAGATACTTCTCTCTATTGACCAAAGAAAATATCATGCACTGTGAGGAAATTTACATTATCTAAGAGACTGAAAATCTTCAGTTGGTTATAAACATCCTATATCCAGGTCAGATTTTCTTAATTGCATGTTCAAACTTACTTAAGAGAGTGATGTAATCATCACAGTAATCAGAGTAAAGATGACTCTCAGTCTCTGGTACCATGCATTGGGTTATTTCCACACATTCATGATTCTGGCATAATTTAATTTTAACTTCCAAAGCATCTCATAAGAAAGCAGGAAAAGCCTCATCACCTATTTATATAAGAAACAAAAGTTAGTGAGCTTTCAGTATGGAAACTCCAGATTTAAATACCTATGGGGACACAAAGGCAAGAATAAATATGCAGCAATGCCAACTGAAAGATAAGAGAACATGGTGAAACTTTCGCACCTCAAAAATTTCTAAGAATATAGAAAAATTTAGCTTTATTAAATAAAGTTAAGTGTATGTGTGCATGTTTATACACATTTATATATTTCATTAAATATATTATTTGTTCAAATTAAAATGAGTATATAGACACTGTTCAGGCTAAATTCAGTTTTTCAGAGATGACCTTGTTGTGTGTCAGAAAAGACCATATTAAAATACCATTTTTTTTAGCTAAAATGTTATTCACTGAGCAAGCAAGATGTTTGAGTGGATTAATGCCAAACCTGACAACCTGTGTTCTATCCTTGGAATCTTCCTGGTGGGAGGAACAAAATGAATACTCCAATCTTGACACTTATACCACAGCATGCATGAATGTACACATACATGCCCATACACACACACACACACACACACACACACACACACACACACACACACTCAAGATAAATAAATAATTATAATGAAGTTCTTTTGAAATATTGGAGATTCCATAAATCTTAAAATGTACTGAAAACCCCAAAGTGTTTTGATTTATATGGGTTATAGCTATTGATAATTTATGATAATAAAATGGAAGCTGAGACTATGTATATTCCCAATGAATAATTAACTAACTTCAATTACATTTTATGAAAAGTGTCAGTACTGTTTTAAAAAAATTTCATGGTTTATTATTTTGTAAGTATCATTAAAATTTGTTTCAATATAGTTAAAATTTCACATTTGCTTCTAATGCAGTCTGATTTTTGTTTGCTTGTTTATCTGATTGACATATATGGAAAATTGTTCTCATATAATAGTTTTTCAAAGGAAAACTTACTGAGCCCAAAACATATCTCTTTGATCCCTTGAAAATTCCCCACAATCCTCAGAAATTCTCAGATCACATAAGTAGAGCTAAAGTAAAGCAAAACTTCCTGTTAACTCAGACCAGTTTTGGGTACTCGACCTGAAGCTATGAAATGGTTCAGCAGAAAAATCTCAACATTTAACTGATTTAGAGGTAGTCGGCTACAAGACTGGATCTTCATATAACTTTCTACCACATTTGAGTCTCTGATAATACACAGTTACTGCTGTTTACCTGTTGTCAGTATATCTAAGTCCACAACTGCCTCTGTCTCTTTTTAACTATCTAACTTCAGAGCTTCAAAGAGTGGACTGTAAACTAGGGTGGGGTTTTGCATACTTTTTTACGTAGAATGCCTCTATACCACACACTCTGTCTTCTTTGATGATAGCTCTGCTAAAGTGAAGATGTTACAAAATGAGCTGCTGAAATGACAGCTTAAATGCATATTGCAGTGAATGCGATTAGTTTTTTATCGTCAAAATCCATATTTCTGTTAAAGATGATGGAGCAAGTGTATGAATACAGTACAGAGAATGGACTGCCTTGTCAAAACTCAGGCAATCTCATAGTCTTTCTCTTTCAGTTAAGGCTTTATTATGACAGACACAATTACACACTTCCTAGGTCTCTGTCAAAGAGGTAAGCCTTCCTGTAAAGATGAGCTCTAAGAAAAATCAAGCCTGTTCAGAGATGGCAATAGCTTGCTTCAATTAATTTCCATGTGGATAGATCATACTTGGCAAAGAAATCAGATATTTGTCTACATTCTGACTAAGCATGCACACACACAAACACACACACACACATACACACACACACACACACATCACACTTAAACGACCTTCTGTATTTTTTTATCTTAGGCTGAAATATAAATTCCTTAAAATAAAAATTGTCTCTAGATCTAACTTTGTAAGTTTTAGACAGCCAGGGTTAGCCAACATTTCAACAAAAGCCAACATTTCAACAAAGTGTATTTGTTATTGTTAAACCTGTTTGTATGAATCAAGTAGCAATGTTACTGCAGAAGGGCTGATATCATTATATCCTCTCCTTCGCCCATTACTGTTCTGTACACTGGGTCTATAATAATGAGTATACCTTTCTTCTGTCTTAGAATAATATGTGTTTTTTGTTGGTTTGTTTTGCCTAAATGTGTGGCATTTACACATTTACACATAGGCACACAGCCTAGCTGTCACATCATTGGTTTTGTAATGAGCAGAATGTGCCTGTGTAGGTAATATGTAGCATGCTTGGAAAAGATGATGCATTTTTTGTTCTGCTGAGCTGACACTTTTTATTTTTATTTATTTATCTTTGTGCTTCTTTATAAATATGTACAGAATTACAATAAACTCATACATGCAGATGTTGCAAGCAGCCACTAAGAAAAGTTATCATTTTATTTTGTTTGATGGGGGAAAATTTTTCAGCAGGTTTGAGAGATGTATAAAGTCTACTTATCATATAGTATTTCTCTAGATTTTGTATTAATTGAAATACTTACCAAAATTGTTCAAAACATATTTCCAACCATAAAATTTAACTGTTTTTCTTAAAGTATGCAAAATGACAATTATTAAACTCAAAGAAACATACCAGAATTTATTACTTTAAATAAATTTCTCTCTGACATAAATTAAAGATATAATTGTATATAGAAATAATACTTGGCATTAAATTATTTTTGAAAGAGCGTGTTTAGGTCTACTGTGTATCTTGAATATTAATTTATGTCAAGTAAACTAGACATTCATAACAATAATTAGTTCTTTTTTCAAGTAATTTAATTGTACTAAGGTAAATATCTGTAACCCTCAGGTATGTTACTTATGCTTCTAAGTAGATACTTGACTTTAGACAATGATAATGCATTAAATAACTGTAATAATGTATTTGTGTCATAGAAATTCTTTTGCATTCTTTATTTTTGCCTATTTGCATATCTTTTCTACTGTCAGATGAAATACATTTAAAATTGAATTCCATGTGAACCATCTTTTCAGTATGCATGCCCCAAGCATATTTTTATTTGCCACACCAAACAATTCTATTTTGGAGACAATTTTGACTGAAAATCCAGTGAAATCTTACAATGTTACAACTATACTAGTGGTCTCAAAATTTCAGGGTTCAATTAGTAAAATAAAATAAATACAGTAGGAAGGGCCTAATTATCAGAATTTTCCATTTACTAGAAAAGGGGTCTGATGAGGGTGACATGAACAAGATCTATAGCACTTAGAAAAACCATTTTAGTCCTGGTTTTTGGTGGTCATCAACGGAATCCATCTTGGTTATCTGGATAAGCAGGAAAATAATGCAAAGATAGCTTACAGGAAATTTCCAGAACTCGGAACATAAAACGTTCAAGCTACAAAACCAAGAATAGATCTCACATCCATTTTGTGATTACTCTGTGAAGTTTGCAGTGGCACTGCCCTGGAGAAGATACTCTGCAGCCTGTAAGATCAATGCCAGCACAAGACATCCCTTCAGACAGGACCATAAATTAGATACCTCTAAAAGTGCTTTGCTTTCCAACTATCTCTGACCTATTCAGAAGAATGAATTCTGTAACAATATCCTTGTATGTAGCATGGTTCTCTAAAATGAAATCTCCTGTTATTTCTAAATGTAACTGCTAAGATTCTACTCCTATGTCTGAATTCATAGAAAACCTAGACAAATGAGTGTCTGCTTTTAAGCTACAACCACAGAATTTACACTGTGGGAAATTCTCATCTTAGAAAAGATGTTCAGTAAACTGAGAAAGTGTGCCCCAGGATGACCATACAGATATTTCAAGGCTGTTAATTGTCTAACAAGAATCGTCATGTTCGTTGTTACAAGAACAAACCATACTCTGCGGTAGAAGGTCCTTCTGTATTTGTGTTGCTTTCATTGGTTAATCATAAAGAAACTGCTTGGCCTGATAGTGCAAACCTTAGATAGGTAGAGAAGACAGAACTGTATTCTTGGAGAAAGAAAGCAGCAGGTAGAGCCAAGCCACCAGATCAGACATGCTAAATCTTTCCCAGTAAGCCACGACCTCAGATTACTAAAAATGGGTTAAATCAAGATGTGAGAGTTAGACGATAAGAGGCTAGAGCTTATGGGCCAAGCAGTAATTTAATTAATATAATTTCTGTGTGGTTATTTTGGGGATTAAGATAGCCGGGTGGCGGGATGCAACCCACACATTCTACTACAATACTCATTCAAACCACATACTGGAAAAGAACAGCTACACAAACCCAAGCATTGAGAGACATTCTTTTCTTCTCAAATCCTCAGAAAGATTATTGATATTTTATTACACAATAAATTCTTATCTGTATAGTGCCAGCTAGTTGTTTCAAATAACTATTCATTCTATTCCAATAGCAGCAAAAATCCCAAGATGTGGAGAACTATCTCTTAGATTCCCAAATCTTACTTCTATAAAGAGAAAGAATATCCTGTACTTGAAAAATTCTAATCATTTTAAATTTCAATATCCCATGCAAGTTATTTGCTTCTAATTCAGTATCAAAACACTATTTAAATAACTAACATTTGGAAACTTTGTTAAGAAATTTTGAATAAAATATATATTTTAAATATAAGACAAGGAATTTTTTTCTATCTAAAATCTACTCTGATCTGTCAAAGACATATGGAATATGACATTTAAAATGATTTAAAAACTAAGAATTTTTCATGACAGTGAGACTCATCTGCTCCTGGCAGCACCAATATACTTAAAAAATGGGCAAAAGATTAATAATAATGAGAACCAATGAGGCTCCTTATGGAGTTTATTAGTCATTTGGGCAAGATACTGCTATTGCCTGGGCTGCTTGATGTTATGCTGTGTGAGCTGGGCATGCAGGACCCATGGAGAGATGACTGCTGAACTTGCCTAAAGGTGAGACAATCCTTTGGGGTTCCTGATTCATAAAAGAGTCTGTCAGACATTTTGCAGGACATAGAAGAAAATGACTGACAAACTGCCAATATAGGCAAAACTGTCTTTAAAATTTCCTGCTTCATTTAAAAATTTGCGAGATACTAAGGGCTTGTAGGCTAAAGATGGTTGCCAGAGCAGACTTGGAATAGCAAGCACCACGGGAGCAGAGAAAACCCCAGGAACACTAAGCAATCAATGGGAACACTGGAACTGTGGAAATGTGGCATTGACTGCAACATGAGGAGCAACCATCTGAGTCTTGGATCTACTGGCACCTTGAAGATTGATCACCAGAGTCACAGACAGCCCCAATTACACCAATTAGAAGAAAAGAGGGGTAAACAAGATAAGAACACACACAACACCACAAAGAGTAACACAACACTAGTAAAATCTAGTGACTGTATAACAGGAAGACTTGAAAAACCAAATGTAAATGAAGCAGATAAAAATGACCTCAAAACTTAAGGAGAACGTTTGAGGCCTTAAAGAGGAAATGAGAAATTCCCTCATAGAAATGAAGAAAAAGATAAACAAAAAATTGGAAGACATCAACAAATCCCTTAAAGAAAACCAAGAAAAAGCAATGAAACGTATGAAAGAAGCTATTCAAGGCTTGAAAACTGAAATAGAAAAATAAAGAAAACACAAATCGAGGGAATTATAGAAACAGAAACTATGAGAAACTGATCAGGAAAAACAAACATGAAAGATATGCCTATGAAGATACAGGAAGTTTACAGAACAGCAAACAGACTGGATAAAAAAAAGTCATCTTACCACATAATAATCAAAAAACCAAACATACAGAATAAAGTAAAAATGTTAAGAGCTGCAACGGAAAAAAGTCAAGTTACATATAAAGGCAGGCCTTTCAGATTTACATCTGACGTCTCAATGGAGACAATGAAAGCCAGAAGGTCCTGGTCAAGCCATATACAAACATTAAGGGACCACAGATGCCAGCACAGACTACTATAACGCAGTAAAAGTTTCAATCACCATAGAAGTACATAACAAAATATTCCATAACAAAATCAGATTTAACCAATACCTAGCTAAAAACCCAGCCCTATGCAATGTATTAGAACAAAACTCCAACCCAAAGAAGTTGGCTATATCAACAAAAACCCAATCAATCGATGATCTCACAGCAGCAAATCTCAAAGAAGAGGAAAACACATAAATTAACATCACCAAATATGAAAACTAAATTAACAGGGGTAAGCAATCTCTGGTTATTTATATCCCTTAAAATAAATGGACTCAACTCACCTATAAAAAGACAGAGAGTAACAGATTGGATACAAAAATAGAATCCATCCTTCTGCTGTATACATGAAACACCTAAACCTGAAAGTTCTCCTCAGAGTAAAAAGTTAAGAAATTATTTTTTCCAATCAAATGGACCTAAGAAACAGGCTGATGTAGCTATCCTATTATCTAACAAGATAGACTTCAAATTAAAATCAATCAAAAGAGACAAAAAAAGGGCATTTCATATTAGTCACAGAAAAGTTCATCAAAAAGAATTCTCATTACTGAACATCTATACTCCCAAAACAAGGACACCCTCATATGTAAAAGAAACACTTCTAAAGTTTATATCATACATTAAACCCCACACACTAATAGTGGAAGACTTCAAAACTCCACTCTCACCACTGGAAAGGTCAGTCAGACAAAAAATTAACAGAGAAATAAAGGAACTAACAAATGTTATGACGCAAATGGACTTAGCAGACATCTACAGAATATTTCATTTAAACAAAATAGAATGCAAAAATCAATTTCAAAAGGTTATAATTTAACCTGAAATAAAGAATATACCTTCTTCTCAGCAACTCATGGAACCTTCTCAAAAATTGACCACATACTTGGTAACAATTAAACCCTCAAGATACAAGAAATTGAAATAACCCCATGTATTTTATCAGACTACTGTGTCTTAAATCTAGAACTCAACAGCAACTCTAATTCCAGAAAGCACCAAAACACATAGAAATTGAAAAATGCTCTCTTGAATCATCAGTGGGTCAAGAAAGAAATAAAGGGAGAAATTAAATACTTCCTAAAATTAAATGAAAATGACCACAAAACATATCCAAATTTATGGGACACAATAAAAGCAGTGTTAACAGTAATGTTCATAGCACTAAATGCCTACATGAAAAAGCTGGGAAAATCCCACATTAGAGAATTAACAGAACGTTTGAAAACTTTAGAACAAAAAGAAGCAAATTCATTCAAGAGAACTAAATGGCAGGAAATAATCACATTGAGAGCTGAAATCAACAATAGAAACAAATAATACAAAAAAAATCAATGAGACAAAGAGGTTGTTCTTGAAAATCAACAAAATAGACAAACTAAATAAAAGACAGAGAGAAAATATCTAAATTAACACAAACAGTAATAAAAAGGGGACATAAGAACAGACACGGTGGAAATCCAGAGAATCATCAGGTCATATTTTAAAAACCTGTACTCTACAAAATTGAAAAACTGAAAGGAAATGGACAACTTTCTGGAAAAATTTCACTTACCAAGATTAAATCAAGAACATATAAGCAAATTAAATAGACATATTACTGCTGAAGAAATAAAAATGGTAATCAAACGTCTCCCCCCCCAAAAAAAAACAAAAACAAAAAAAGCCTAGGACCAGAGGGTTTCAGCCCAGAAGTCTAAAAGCTTTTCAAAGAAGAACTAATATCACTGCTCTTCAAATTGTTCCACACAAAAGAAACAGAAGAAACAATGCCAAACTCTTTTTATGAGGCTGCTATTACCCTGAAACCTAAACCACATAAGGACATTTACTAAGAAAGAGAATTACAGATGTTGGCTATTGGATTGCTGTATATTGCCTTAATTATGTTTAGGCATGTTCATTGTATTCCTACTGTCTCCATGACCTTTATCATGAAGGGATGTTGTATTTTGTGAAAAGCTTGTTAAGAATCTAATGAGATGATCATGTGGTTTTATATTTTTCAGTTTGTTTATATGATGGATTCCATTGACAGATTTTCATATGTTGAACCATTCCTGCAACTCTGGGATGAAGCCGACTTAATCATGGTGGATGATGGTTCTGCTATGTTCTTGGACTTAGTTTGCCAGTATTTTATTGAGTATTTTTGCATTAATGTTCATGAGTGAGTGTGGTTTGTTTCCCCTGTGGGAACCCCAGTGGCATATCATGACTGACTGGAATAACAGTCACCTGATCTCTCAATAATTCATGTTATTATTTGTATAACTAGAACCCTTATGCTATTTCCTGTCTTTTCATTTTTCTTTTAATTATTCCTGAGGCTTATGCCTTTTAACTTTTCCTCAAAATATCTACCAATACAATACCATGTTATTCAAGATAATTGAAATTATCATCAGCAAGCATATAGTATGTTCTAGGCAATGACCTAGGATGAAACTGTTTACAAGCAAAATATGATAATTGTTTATTCCATTGCTTGCCACATAACGATTCAATAATAATTCATTGAATGATTGGTTGTTGTTAATTATACTTCAAACATAATAGCTTTTCATTATGGGATGACAACCTGAAATAATTATAAAAATTTAATTGGTAAGTAAATATTAGGAAGATAATGAGTAGTAGAAAATGTGGCTTGAGAGTTATAAACACAGCTTCACACACACACACACACACACACACACACACACACAAATAAATACATGTTCTATAAGTTCCCAAAAGTTTGAAAAGCTGCAATAGTAAATATGGACCATGAACTTTACCTCAAAATTAGGATAGTTTTAAGTGAGAGTTTCTGAAGAAACTTTTTCTTTCTTCATAAATCTTTAACATATAAACTAAATAAAATCAGAATATATTGTTATGCAAAAGATATTATTAAGATTTCTTATATGACTAGATGGTCTTCCTATAAAATAAGGCTAGGACTATTTCCAATATCCAAGTTCATGGGTCAAATTAGAGAACAGGCAAGAATCGAAACTGTCAACCCTGAAACATACATACAAATAACAATATATGGACTCAACTGATTCAATTTAGGAATATATATTTATATACTTATGCAATATAAATGCAATAATGATTGCAAACAAGAGATTACATGAATATAAATAACAGTGTCAAGGGGTATATGGGAGGGTTTTGGGAAAGAAAAAGGATCAGAGCTTGTAATTAAGTTATAATCTCAAAACTGAAATACAATGTTAAGGGTTTATCTGTCAGACTGTCTGGACACAGTAGATGAGATTTGTGGAGGAAGCAGAATTTAGAACATTGCCAAAGAAAACTTCTATTAGGGACTGTCCCTGATGTGGGATTTCCCTCTGTGTACTGTGAATGTCATTGATTAATAAAGAAACTGTCTTAGACTTGTAATAGGGTAGAATAAAGCTAGGCAGGGAAAACTAAAATGAATGCTGGAGAAGGAAGGCGGAGTTTAGAGAATCCATGGAGCGGCTGCCAGAGACAGACTTGCCAGAACTTTGCTGGTAGGTCACAGGCCTCATGGTAAATTTAAATAATGAAAATGGGTTAAGTTAAGATGTAAAAGCTAGTCAATAGGAAGTTAGAGCTAATAGGCCAAGCCGTGATTTAATTAATACAGTTTCTGTGTGGTTATTTTAGGATACTGGCTGACCAGGAAATGAACGAAATGGTCTCCTACAACATGTCCCTACCTATTCTTACCAAGCAATGGACTTTATGTTGTTACCTCCTATAATTCTTATGTTGTCCAGGTTTACAAGGGCCTCTCACTGTGGATAGAAATCAATGCAAGCTTCTAATCATTTATGGAATCTTATGGACAATTTCTCAGTGTCCACTCAATTTGGATAAATATATGCTAAAGCACAGCATTGAATATAGCAAATATTTATAGTGTATTGCCTCGATGCCATATGCAGTTCAATATTCTTTCAATAGAGAAAGAAGTAAGATACTTGCTCTCTAGACTGTAATATATGGACATTAGGAGACAGGTCTTAAATGTCTTCAAACACATAAAATGAGAAAAAATTAAATTGGAAAAGTTAAATGGAAAAAAATAAGAGAAAAATGATAAAGTGTTGAAGAAGAAAAGGATTGACTAAGCTGAGAATGTCAGAAGTGACTCTGACAAGTTCAAATGCTATGGAGAACTAGTGGAAAATGAGAAAGTGACCATATGTGAAAGGTCACAGAGGAAGCAGAGTTACTAAGGATGGAAGGAACTTGGAGTGGGGCTAGGTCACAGCAAGGAGCATGAGAGTAATGAGCTTGAGGAACAGTGAACAAGATGAAAAGGAGACAGAAAATCATTTTTGAAAGGCTGTTCAGTCTGTAATAAATGGTCTGAATATTGTCCTACCAAAATAGGAAGTTGCTAAAGGTTTCAGCAGAGGTGTGAAATTGTTCGATTTATATGTCAGGCTGTGACTTTTATTTGAGAAAAGACTCAGGAAAGAAACAGGGAGACTCATATTAGACAGTATGGCAATAGTTCAAAGGATAGTCCCTCTGTCTACAATGGTATGCACACGAGTGAACTGAAAATGTTTACAATTCT
This sequence comes from Myodes glareolus, assembly GCF_982192425.1. Lineage (NCBI taxonomy): Eukaryota > Metazoa > Chordata > Mammalia > Rodentia > Cricetidae > Myodes > Myodes glareolus. The sequence goes on along the minus strand of NC_142031.1, from coordinate 76,906,176 downwards.
TTTGTTCAGGAGAGGAAGAAAGTGAAAATTTAAGACACAATTTCAATGAATTTTTTAATAAGAATTTAATTTAGATGACAGGAAAGCTAGCCCAGTTCTTTTAAAGAGCATTGAATTCAAAATGTATACAGAGTCCAGCAACAGGAACACAAAATTTCACCAGAGATAGAGCGGACAAATTTTAATTGTGTGCAGAAGTTCTTTTCACAGTTTATCCTTATGAGATAAACTTTGCTCCAAGCATATTCTTGTGTTCTTTCACTTCCTGAACTCAGCATCACATTCAGCTATGTGGTCTTTACTTGAATAGGTCTCATGAGTATGCACATACTTATATATTGCCATCAGTTCTGCTCAGTTTTTGTTAGGTCATCGTTTAGCAACCTCAAGTACTTCCTTATCTAAACTGCTAAGTATTGAAAGGGTGAGCCTTATGAGTCAAAGTTTGCATAGATATAGAATAGGAATTAGGTGAGACTTGTTTCACATCCTGACTTATTAGAAGTTAAGACTTAATTTCTAGACATGTAATAAAAATAATTTTTTTCCCAAAGTACAATGCCAATCTCTGATAAACTTTACTGACCTAAGATAGAATGATAAAAATAGGATAATGCTGCTTTGATCCCAACATCTATGCATGTATTTTTAAATTTATATTTATATATCCACATTTGTCAACTCTCTTTTCTTGAAAAGGTTTGAACATTATTTTGATATTATGTCCTTTAGGCCTGTTCAAGACTTCAAGTACCTGCTGAGATAGATTATATATCCTATTAATAAATGTCATATCTAAGGGAGTTTTAAGATACTGGGTCATAAGTAAGAATAGGTGATTGCAAATAATGACAGTAGTTCCTACTGCAATCACAGTTGGTACAGGAAAGAATGATCCCAATCAGCAGAGATTCTTTTATTAAAATAATGTGTCCAATGCTGTGTATGTCTCTTTAAGATACACTGAAGGATTATGGGAGTCCAGGTTGTCCATCCTTTGTGAGTTTGTGTGTGTGTGATCTGAAATCCTATTTGAATAAATTATTAAGCTGATATATACATCAAGAAACTGAACTTCTCATAACCAATAAATCATACTTGATTAAGTTCTGAGAAAATGCCCACATTCAAATATGACTTTGTTTATTAAATATAATATATAAAATGTAGCTTGCCAATTAAAATTGCTCTTATTTATATATATGAGAACATGTTCCCATAAACTATATAATGAAGAATGAGTTTAACAGTACTAAATATGAAGAGTTTGGAGTAAATACTGCTAAAGTTTGCATTAAATGACTATATCAGAGAGGTTTAAAATAAATGATTTGATAGAGTTGCATTTTCATGTAAATCCATTTTAAACGATGCATACTAAATTCTACTATAAAATATTTTCTCTTAAACAGACCAACTTAATCTTAGGAATGTTTTGTTGTAGATATTCTGAAATTATTCATTCAGGCTAAAGACAAATACAATAATAAGAAGAAATTGAGTTGCAGTTTCCTATGGCAGAAGAAATTGCTACTACATAATCTATGAACAGGTACATTAAAATCCAGTGTGACTGTGGGAGTTTGCCAATCTTTAGGGAATTGTACATGCGTGTACACAGGAATTATGAATATGAGACAATATCAGAAGTAGATCCAATGCTCATCAGCCTTTCAAAGGAAAAGGAATTGGCTTATGAATAACAGTAAATTATTAATAGATATAAATAGCAAATATTGAGGTAGTAATTGGGTGTGTAAGGTAAGAAGCAAGGAGACCTACAGTATCTCAATCATAAACTAGAGAAGTACAATGAAATTGGACTGTGGCATGATAAATCAGAAGAAACCAGAGAATTGTAGTTTCTTCCTAGTTACTCCTCAAATCACTTCAGTCTGTGAGGCTAATAATCATAAATGCAGAGAGTGAGCAAAGTTTAATGTATTAAGTGATGTTTCAGCATGAAATTGGAGGATTCCCTGTCCCACCCTATCCTGTTGCCATCTAAACGATCACGATCATACAAGAACTTAATATTAGTTACAAATGCTTGGCCAAATAACCCAGGCTTATTAATAACTAGCTCTTACCTTTAAGTTAACTCATTTCTATTCATCTGCTTTGCCATGTGCTCTAATATATCTAATATCTAATATTTCTTGGTCCTTCTGTGGCTAACTGGCATCTCTCTCAATATGACTCTCCTCATATAAGTTCTCAGTTTGGTTGTTCCACCTAACCTTATTCTTCCTTGTTATTGGTCCAACAGATTTTATTATTAACCAATGAGAGGAATACATAGTCACAGCATATAGAAAGATCAATCCAATGCACAAGCATATTCATGACAGTTTTGTCAACTAAAGCCAAATAAATGCTATGCTATCTGAAATTGGAGGTTGGAGAAAGAAGTCAAATTAGCACTTACTTTACTTTTTTTTGTATTTTCTTAATGCTCCTGATGTTACACTACATGACAGAGTCTGAGGACAGGTTCAATATTTTTGTTTAGGAAGGGTTCATGGGACTGTTAGGTGTAAAAGCTTTCTAGCTATAAGGTCCTTCTTTAACGATACACTTTAAAGACTCTGATAATTTTACAAAAGCTGCTTTATTTTATTGCATATGCCAGAATTTGAAAGCTTTGATCACTGTGATTCTATTACACCATTGTGGCAACCTGGTGTCACTATTTTGATCAACATCTTGGAAGTGGAAGGCATCTAGACAACTAATGGCTTCTCTAAGGGACAGAGTCATGCAATCAGAAATGATATAAACCAGCCCTGACAGAGAGTAAATGTTGCATAGGATATTAGATGGTGTTATACTTGTGGATTCCTGATAATTTCCTTAGTGCCAGGTTTCTCATTAGTCATATAATGGATTCTTCAACCAAGATCTTTTTTGCTCTTCCTCTCTGTCCTTTTCCTATCTTGACCATCTTGTTCCCTTATATTCTTCTCCTTCTTTCTCTCCCTAATAGTGGAGAGTGTACCCAGACTGGTGTTCCCCTGTAATCATATTAATGACTACCTTAATTGTCATTATATAAATTTTATTAAGCAACTGATAGAAGCTCATACAGACATCCACAGATAGTACAGGACAGAGTTCCCAGAGTCCTGTCAAAGAGGGGGAGGAGTGATATTATGAACAAAGGGTTCAAGACCATGATGATGATAACCACAGAGACAGCTGATCTGAGGTAGTAGAAGTTCAGACTCTGACTGACAGTGAGGGAACCTGAATAAGCCTAAACTATGTCCTCTGAATGTAGGTGACAGTTATGTGGCTGGAACAGATTGTAATGCTACTGACAGTGGGACCGGGATTTATTCCTAGCAATTGAACTGATTTTTTGGAGCCCATTCTCCTTGGAGGGATACTTTGGTCACCCTTGATAGAGTTTGGAGGGCCTTGGTCCTGCCTCAAATAGATGTGATATATTTTGTTGACTATCCACGTGAAGTTTTACCCTCTCTGAAGAGTGGATGGGGGTGGGGTGGTTGAAGGTTGGGGGAACAAGAGGAAGCGAAGAAGAGTTGTTGATGAAAGGCTGCTTGTTAGTTCCCAGCTTACCAGAACCTGAATAATCACACAGAAACTATATTAATTGCAATACAGTTTTACAAATAGCTTAAGCATATTTGTATAGCTCTTATATCCTCAACTAAACCATTTCCATTAATCTGTGCATCACCACAGGTCAAGGCCTACCAGCAAACTACAGATAGAGGCATCTGTCTCCTGTGGATAGGTTCATGGCTTCTCCCTGACTCTGTATAACCTCTCTATATTTCTACTTCAGCCTTGCTTTACTCTATTAAATCATTGGCCTAAAGCAGCTTCTTTATAGCCAATGGCAATAAAACATATTCACAGCATACATCAACTCCCGTACCACCTTTCTTTTTATATCTAAATAAAAAATAGCAGACCTAATCAGAAAAAGATTGCAGATACAATATGAAGAAAGATTTAGGTGAAAAAGACCTCTAAATAGAACACAGTGTTGGATAAACGTACATGGGCTTGAAAGAGAGAAGAAAAATAATATAGACAATTATAAAAGAATTAAATGGTTTTAAAAATAAAAATGTCCTGACCTAATTAATATCCACCACCATCCACTAGACACTACAATCTGCTAGCCCCATGATGCCCCCCAAATTGCCTACCCTCCTACAACCTCTGTCCAACTCTGAAACACAGCTTGATACATTACAGAGGGGACCAAAGGGACCAATAAAGAATGACCAGCCATGTGGTGTGACACCACACTCTCTCAGATTTCCATAGTAGGACAAAATACAAAGCCCTTCTCTGAACTGCCTCAGCTTTTCTAGCCAGCCAGAAGGAGAGTTTCCTGCTGAGAGGACCAAGGGAGATCAACAGAGAGTACCAAGAGGTGAACTCTTGGTCACAGCAAAAACTGTGAATGTACAGAATGGACCTAGAGAGCAAACCAGGAGAGAAGACCAAGAGAGTATGCTAAGAGATACCTGAGACCTCAGTGGCTTCCTGAAACACAGATATTGACAGTATAAAACAGATTAAGAATTATTCCCAAAGACTCAGACAGTCACTTCAAGGATTGGACTAAGATGCAAAGATACTGCTGGCATTGACTGAAGGAAGAAATGGGTAAGTGCCAATGCAAAATTCATCCAACAAGCTAAAAAGCATATGGTTACAACAGAACTGAATAGTCACATAACAGAAGGACTTGATCATTCTGGCCAAGAAGAAACAGATGAAAAAAAATGTAAACATAGATTTAAGGATAATGGAGACCTTTAAAAAAGACGTTAAAAACTCCCTTAAAGAAATGGAAGAAAAGACAAACAAAAATTTAGAAGAAATTAATAAATCCCTCAAAGAACCACCTCCCCAAAACAAACAAGAAAAAACAGTCAAACAGGTGAAGCAAACAGTTCAAAACCTGAATACTGAAATAGAGAAAAGAAAGGGAATTCTGAATGAGGAAAATCTGGGTAAGTGAACAGGAACTACAGAGGAAAATATAATCAACAGAATAGAAGAGATAGAAAAGAGAATCTCAAGTGTTGACATTATAGAGGAAATCAATTCACTAGTGAAAGAAAACATTAAATCCACCAAATTCTTAACACAAAACATCCAGGAAATATGGAACACCATGAAAAGACCAAATCAAAGAATAATATAGATAGATAAATAGATAGATAGATAATGATGAAGAAGAAGAAGAAGGAGAAGAAGAAGAAGAAGAAGAAGAAGAAGAGGAAGAAGAAGAAGAAGAAGAAGAAGAAGAAGAAGAAGAAGAAGAAGAAGAAGAAGAAGAAGAAGAAGAAGAAGAAGAAAGCCATAGAAAATATATTCAACAAAATCATAGAAGAAAACATTCCCAACCAAAAGAAGGATATCCCTATGATGTTACAAGGAGCTTACAGAACACCAAATAGACTGAACCAAAAAACAACTCCTCACCATATAATAATCAAAATGCAAAACACAGAATAAAAAAGAATATGAAGAATTGCAAAGTAAAAAGATCAAGTATCATATAAAGGTAGACCGATCAAAACTAAAACCGACTTCACAATGGAAACCATGAAAGCCAGAAGGTCCTGGGAAGATGTGCTGCAAAACTAAGAGATGCAACCCCAGACTATTATTCTCAGCAAACCTTTCAATTACCGTTGTTGGAGAGAACAAAATATTTAATGACAAAACAATATTTAAACAATACCTATCCACAAACACAGCCCTACAGAAAGTACTAGAAGGAAAACCCCAATCCAAGGAAGCTAACTGCACCAATAAAAACACAGGTGACAGATAACCTCCCACCAGCAAAACCCAAAGAAGGGAAACATACGACAACTACCATTGAAAAAATAGCAGGAATTAACAACCACTGGTCATTAGTATGTCATAACATCAGTGAGCACAATTCACCTTTACAAAAACATAGGTTAAGTGAATGGATAGAAAAAAAAGGATCCAGCCTTCTGCTGTATACAAGAAAAACATCTTAAACTCAAAACAGACATTACTTCAGTGTAGAGTAGGAAAAAGCTTTCCACTCAAATGGAACTAAGAAACAAACAGGTATAACTATCCTAATATTTATTCTATTATCTAACAAAATAGATTTCAAATTAAAATCAGTCAGAAAAGTTGGAGAAGGACACGTTATATTCATAACAGAAACAGGGCGCATCATACCCCCTACACTTATTAGTAGGAGACTTCAACACTCCTCTCTCACTACTGTGCAGGTCAACCAGACAGAAACTTAACAGAGAAATATGAAAACTAACAGATGTCATGACTCAAATGAACTTAACAGACATCTATAGAACATATTACCCAAACACAAAAGAATATACCTTCTGCTCAGCTTTTTAAGGAACTTTCTCTAAAATTGACCATATATGCATTCAATAAAAAAGCAAATCTCTACAGACACAAAAAAATGGGGTAACTCCCTGCATCTTGTTGATCGCCATTGATTAAAGTAAGAATTTAACAGCAACACTACTCTCAGAAAGCCTATAAACTCATGGAAATTGAACAGTGAACAATTGAAAAAACTTAGGTCAAGGAAAAAGAAAGAAAGAAAGAAAGAAAGAAAGAAAGAAAGAAACTAAAATCTTCCTAGAATTCAATGAAAATGAGGCACAATATACTCAAACCTAAGAAAAACTATGAAAGCAGTGCTAAGAGTGCTAAATTCCACATAATGAAAGTGGAGAAAGCTCACACTAGAAATTTAGCAACATACCATGAAGCTCTACAACAAAAAGAGGCCAATGCACCCAGGAGAAGAAGAAGGCAGGAAACAATCAAATTGAGTGGTGAAATCAATAAAATAGAAACAAAGAAAACAATTCAAAAAAATTGATGAGAAGAGCTGGTTCTTTGAGAAAAACAAGATAGACAAACTCTTATCCAAACTAGTCAAAAGCCAGACAGAGAACATTCAAATTAGCAAAATGAGAAAATAAAAGGAGAACATAACAACAGACACTGAGAAAATTCAGGGAATAATTAGGTCATACTACAAAAACCTGTACTTCACAAAATTGGAAAGCATAAAGGAAATGTACAATTTTCTAGATAGATACAATATACTAAAATTAAATTAAGACAAAGTGAACAATTTAAATAGACCTATAAACTGCAAGGAAATAGAAATTGTCATCAAAAACTTCCCAACCTTCAGAAGCCCAGGTCTTTATCATAGCAGCATTATTGTAATATCTAGAACCTAGAAAAAAAAGATGTTCCTCAGCCAAAGAATGGATAAAGAACATATGGCACCTTTACACATTAGAGTACTGCTCAGTGGGAAAAAAAATTCTGAGTGAGGTAACCCAGACCCAAAAAGATGAATATGGAATGTACTTATGTACACAAGTGAGTATGCGCATAAGTGAATAGTACATAAGTGAATATTTACCTACTATTATGTACTTATGTACATAATATGTATTATGTATTTATGTATATAAGTGAATAGTAGGTACTATGTAGATAGGTGAATAGTAGCAATAAACAAAGAATATTGAACCAATAGTTTTTGATTCTAGAGAAGCTAAGTAATAAGGTGAGCCATAAGAAAAACATATATAGATCCTCCTGAAAAGTCAAAATAGACGAGATTGCATGACAAAATTGGTATCATGGATGTGGAGGTAGAAGGGAAAGAGGAGGGAGAAGGTGAGATGTGAGGAGAACTTAAGATAACACGATAGTCAAGATGGAGGAAGGATAAAGATGAGAGCAAGGAAAGAGATATGTTGATTGAGGGAGCAATCATGAGGTTAGCAAAAAATCTTAGCTCTAAAAAAATTACCATGAATCTATAAGGATGACCCCAGCTAAGACCTAAGCAATAAAGGAGAAAGGGCCCAAACAGACCTTCCCCTGTAGGGACCATAGAACCTTCATCCAGCAATTGATGAAAACAGAGACACGCATTGGAGCACTGGATTGAGCTCCTAAAGTAGAATTGAAGAGTATGAGGAATAAGAATATGAGCAAAGAGGTCAAGACAATGGTTTTTATACCCACTGAATCAGTCGATCTGAGCTAATGGGAGCTCATCAACACCAACCAGACTGGGAAGGAACAAGCATAGGACCAAACTAGTTCCTCTAAATGTCATTGACAATTGCATGGCTGAGGCAGACAGAGGGGCCACTGGCAGTGGCACCAGAATTTATCATTACTTCTTGTACTAGCTCTTTAGGAATCTATTGTCTTTAGATAGATACCTTGGTCAGTCTGGATATAGTAGGGAGAGCCTTGAACCTTCCCCAAATAAATATGCCTTACACTCTCTGAGGAATAGATGGAGGTGGGGTGGGGTTAAATGGATGGAATGGGAGAAGGGAAAGGAGTGGAAACTTGGATTGGTGTGTATAATGAAAAAAGATATTTTGTTTTCTTTAAAACAAATTAAAAAAACTTTAAACAAAGACCAGACAGTCATAGATTAAAGGGGTACAGAAAAAAAATAAGTCACATAAAGATGGAATATACACAGAGAGTCTGGATTATGTATATTAATGTGTTTTCTTTGAATTTTTTACTGGAGAGGAGCTAAGTATAGAGAGACGTATCATTGTATGGGCTGCTAAGCTAAACCAACTGTCAAGTATTTTATGACCTGACCAACAAACCTCTCTACCAATGCAATAATTCTAATCAGACCAAATCAGACTGAATTAGAAGAAACCCAGGTTTAATGGGTGGCAGTTTTCCCATGTAGCCCTAGGAAAAACATCGAGGGAGGAGAAGGAGAACCATAATGACCACCAGAGAGAGAAAAGTGGAGACCACTTGTTCATTCTCGTGGGGGGGGGCAGTTTAAATAGATATGGGAGTAGATCTGACTCTCCCTGGGGAAGGGTCATCATTTGGCAAACTTTCTCGAAGGTAGAGTTTGGAATGAGGCAACTCCCAGTGAAGGGAGCTTGAATTGAAGTTTTCTGCCCAACATTTCAAAAATAGATGCCACCGTGTGGGAATGAAACCCCCAACTAAATATTCCAGATGCTTCATATAAAGGAGTGCCAGGGAACTGAGGTGATGCTTCCAGGCAAACATTCCTGACTCTCTTTGGATAAAGGGGCAGCAGCTCAAGTCTGTCTACTCCGGCAGTCATGGAGTGACATGGTAGAGGGGAGAGCTTGGAGTCGGTGGGCTCACACTCAGTGAGAAATGTGGCTGCAGAAGCATCCAGTTACTGGCATCCTGGGGATATTAGGCATCTCTTCCCTGAGCGAGTTGAGAAGGCACCTGGCTAGGAGGAAAAAATATTGTTATTAACCATCTTGTTTGTACCGACAAAGATGAGTGTGCTAGGACAAGGAGCAGATAGGCCCTTTATTGTTGAGTCTTGGAAAACCAGAAGGTGGAAGGTCTTAACTGCTGGAGAGACCAATTATCCTGAGTAGGGGCCCGCTTGTGCCTTGAGTATCACCATGGGTATCCCAGAAGCCTGACAGCCGAGGGAGTGGTGATGATTACTATGTGAGGTCCTATCCATTGAGGTTCAAAAGACCTAGGAACTATCTGTTTGAAGAGGACTCTGTCCCCTAGGGAGAGTAGAGCAGGTTCAGGGACATTTGGGTCCACTGGTGTGGAGGCAGGGAAATAGCTTTCAGCATTAGAAAAGAGAAGGGACCTCAGAAGAGAGAGGTAGGGTAGGTACCTAACCACTGCAGGAGTTTGGGCTGGGAGATGGTGATTGAGGAGAAAGGGCCTGCCATAAAGGAGCTCAAAAGTGCTCAGGCTCATAGGAGAACATGGGGTGACCTGCAGAGAGGTAAGGGCAATTGGTAGAAGGGAGGGCCAAGACAACCTGAGTTCAATTGAGAGCTTCATTAACTGTTGTTTGATGAATCCATTGGCCTTCATCACATTTCCCAAGGATTGTGGATGGAAGGGGATGTGGAATTTCCAGGAAATGTTGAGAACTTCTAACATAAATTCCATGGTTCATGGGATGCCAAATGGAGGAATGATGTGATCCAGAAACACATGAGCAACCACATTTGTTGTTTCCCTTGAGGCCAGAAACACTTCTATTCTCCCTGTAAATGTGTCCACAAGTATTAAGAGATAATAAAATTTTGAGTAGGAATATGGGTGAAATCATCCTGCCAACCTTTGCCTGTTTGATGTCCATGAAGCTGATACAGGGATTGACATATATGGAGAGCCCTCTTTTCACTAGCCTGGGAACATGTCTGGCAGTAGGAGTGAACATATGAAATATGATCTCAGAGATGGGTAAGGACAAAGAAGGAAATAGAACAAAGCTTTGGGCTCTATTTAAGGTCTGGTGGATGTCTGAAATGATTGAAAACACCTGGTCTTGAGGAAGGATGAGACATTTATTGAAGTATAACCATTTATCCTTTCTTTCTGTGGACCCTTTTTATGCATTTGTCCCTCTTTTCTGATTGGTAACAGGGCTGGTAGGAACAAGTCAAGAACAAAATATGTTCTGTGGAATCAAAGGAGGTGGAGGCCAGGCTTCAGGCCACTGATTCAACCTTGGCATTGTCTAAGGCCACTGGGTCCTTGGAGGATTTGGTGTCCCCAAAAGGGATTTATGGATACTTCTGGAAGGAGCTGGAGGACCTGCAAGAGGTTGGATATAAGGGGTCTGTTAACTATGGGAGAATCTTTGGTAGTAAAAGAAAGCCCCTTTCCTTCCAGAGTGCAGAATGGGTATGGGCTATTTAAAAGGCATATTTATAGTCAATATAGATATTAGACTGTTGGCCTTGGCTATCTGGAGTGCTCTATCCAAGGCAATTAATTTGACCTTTTGTGAGGAGGTTCCCATTGGCAAGCAAGTGGATGGCTTCAGCTAAGTTAGTGGAATTGACCACTGCATATGTTGCCTGGCAGTTTCCTGATTTGTTTATAAGGAAAATTGGCTTGGCCTATAGCATGGGAGGAGGAAGGCAGAGTTAAGAAAGAAGCAATGGTACTGCCAGAGTCAGATATGCCAAAACTTTGCCGGTAAGCCACTGTCATGTGGCGATACATAGACTAATAGAAATGGGTTAAATTAGTATGTAAGAGTTAGCCAATAATAACCTAGAGTTATTGGGCCAAGCAGTGGTTTAATTAATATAGTTTTTGTGTGATTATTTCAGTGTTAAGTGACTGGGAAACAAGTGGCCTCCTTCCAACAGTGGTTGATCGAGAAGACCCTGCCAAGGTGAGCTTAAGGCCTCTACAGCCACTGGGTAATAATGAGATGAGGTACCAGAGGGGGAAGGAAGAGGAAGGAGAGTTGCAGGGTTTAGGGCACGACTGGAGGCCAAAGTAATTTGGGGGTTTGCTAAAAATAGTAAGTGAAAAACCTGGGCTCGTGAAAGCCCAGAGAGAGAGAGAGAGAGAGAGAGAGAGAGAGGAATGACTCGGAATGTCTGAGAGGCAGTGGGTGAAAGATACCATGTTTGGCATCGACAAGATGATCTAGAAAGCCTAGATGATCTAGAGTGAGTTCAGCTGCTGCTCCCAGAGCTCTTAAATATGGCTCCTATCCACAGACAGTGAAGATCAGCTGTTTGGATAAAAAAAAAAACAACCCAATTTGAAGGCCCAACCTGTTGGGTTAGAGCTACCATGGCCACTCCTGACCTTTCATCTGTATAAAGGTAGTAAGGTCTCGTGGGGTCTGGAAGAGCAAGAACAGGGGTTGTTATGAGGGCATCTTTCAGTAGAGAGAAGTGGTGGTAGACAATGGCCATTTGGGTGAAAGGACCCTTGGGAGTCTCTCTGGCTGCCTGGTACAGAGGTTTGGCTGTAATGGCAAAGTTAGGAATCCAATAAAGGAAGAATTCTAGCAAGCCCCAAAATGAGAGCATCTGAGCCCCTGTAGTTGGGTTCTGTAAATTCTGCAGGGTCTGGACCCTATCAGAGGTGAGGATATTAGACCCTATACTGAGTTGAACACCTAAATATACCACCACGGGAGAGCACAGCTTAGCCTTAGCAGATGAGACTCAGTATCCCAGGGATCTGAGGAAGTTCAGGAACACAGAGATGGCCTAAAGGGACAGAGACAATGAAGGACTGCTGATATCTTCAAAATTCTGGAGAAGCATGCTAGTACCAGGGTCAAAGTTTGAGAGATCCTGAGCCAAAACTTGGCAAAAGTAATGGGGCTGTCTCAAAAGCCCTGAGGGAGAACAGTCCATATTAGCTGTCTTGAGGACCAGGGTCAGGGTCTTCCCAGGTGAAGATAAAGAGGAATTATGGGTCAGAGTGTAAAGGGACAGTAAAAAAAGGCATCTTTTAGGTCCAAAACAGTAAAGTTGGAGGTAGCAGGAGGGACATTAGATAGGAGATTGAATGGATTTTTAATCAGTGCGTGAGTTGAAAAAACTGCCTCATTTATGAGGCTGAAGTCTTTAACCAAAAGGTAAGTGCCAGAGGGCTTTTACATGAGAAGGATTAGAGTATTGCAGAATGAGTTGATAAGAATTAAAAGTTCTTGAGATAAGAGGTGGATAATAACAGGCTTAAGACCTCCACAGTGGGTTTCAGGAATAGAAAACTGGGGTCTGGAAGAAAAGGACGAAGGGGCTCTAAGGCAAACTACGACTGTCTGGTGGTGAGTAGCAATTACAGGAGTGGAAGTATTCTATACCCGGCGACCTACTGAATCAGGGAGGGTAGGGACAGGACAGTCTGGGATACAAGCCTGTGAGACTATTAAGGTGAGAAGAAAGTATGACTCAGGAGAGGGTGTGGGGGTCAAAGTGAGTGTGGTGCAAAGCTGATGAGAATATCTTGGCCAAGTAGAGGTACAGGGCAAGCAGGTATGACTTGGAAAGAACGAGAAAAAAAATTGCCCTGCAAGAATGCAGGGCAGTGGCAGAGTCTTAAGTGGGAAGGAGCAGGTCCTGTCTACACCCATGACTGCAATTAGAAACACAGTTTATAAAAGAAGCATAATAGACCTACCTGCTACCTGTAGCATTACTCTAGGCTCAGAGAGGGCACTGCGAGTTACCTTGTCTAGACCATGTCAATCTTCCACCAGGCTGAGTAGTTTGAAGGCTGGCACAGTCTCACTTACCAATGTTGGTGAGGCTGGACCTCCATAGCATTGCATAGAGGACAAGACGACATGGGGGCATTGTGAATTCCAGTGTCCAGGCTGCTGGCAGATAGGGCATGGCTCATAGATGGTGTAGGAGGTTCTTCTGTATTTGTGTTGCTTTCCTTGGTTGTTAAAGAAACTGCCTTGGCCTATTTGATAGGGTGGAACTCAGGTAGGTGCAGGACATAGAACTGAATGCTGGGAAGAAGGACAGACAGGCAGATGCCATAGCTTGCCTGCCTGAGACAGACACTGGTTTGACTCATGCTAGTAAGCCACAGTCAAGTGACGAAACACATTAATGGAGATGGGTTAAACTAATATGTGAGAGTTAGCCCACAAGAGGCTAGAAATAATGGGCCAGTCAGTAATTTAATTAATACAATTTCTGTGTGGTTATTTCAGGGGTTAAGCTAGCAGGGTAGCAGGATGCAGCCTGCTCCTCCCTACTACACATAGGCAGCAGAAGCCCAGGGCAATAATGTGCCAAATGGCCACATTTGTAACAAGCTCCCGGTGAGGCTGACTTAGGCTGAGCTCCAGGTTGATGGAGCCTCGTAGATGACTTCCTTTATCCCATTTTTGAAGGTCCTGGTGGCCTCAAGAAAGATGCTCAGGCTTGGGCATGGAGCCTTGCTACCAACTGCAACCTCATCTGTTAGGAGGTTTCAGTTGCCTCTTCTTGGGTGTTAAAAACTTTAAAAGCCATTTTTACCAATTCATTTATGGGGCTTTGGGGACTATCCTCAAGCTTTTTATTTTTTTCTAATATCTAGTGCTGACTAAGAAATTGATTGGGTAGACAGGACTGTGGCTCTAGCTGGAGAGGCTGGGTGCAGTCTAGAATAGTAAACCATTGTCTCTTGTAATTGGTTTGAAAAGAATGGCCTGGTGTTTTTCAATTAGCTGTGCGATCTCCCAAAGTTTGTCAAAACTAACTACTTTTTCTGAGACTATTTCCATACCCTGAAGGAGGCAGCAGACCATGATGTCCTCTGTTGGCTGTTGTGGCCTGGTTGATAATCCCAGTATGGTTCTATGGCTGGCACAGCCAATTCCCCCCAGAGAATCTACTAGTTGGTTCTGGTCTATATACTCTTTATTTACTGCCTGAATTCTACTCTGCTCCTCAGGAGTGAGAGTAGAGGCCTGGATGACATAGAAATTATGCCATGTTAAATTGTAGGCCTTGAACACAGAGTGAAACTCCTTAATATAAACAGAAGGAATAGCAGATAATGAATCCAACCACTTTTCTATTTGAGAGAGGTCCGGAAGAGAGGAGGGAACATGGACTTTAACAATGCCATCAGCTCCCGCTACCTCCTAGAGAAGGCAGAGAAGGGAAGGGTTATGGTGAGACTTGGTATGATAGGAGACAGGGGAGGATTGGGAGATGTTAGTCCAGTGTGTAGAAGGAGTCCAAGAAGTGGGTTGTGGCATGAAGGGGTAGGGAGAGTATGGAGAGGTGATAGGAGGAAGGGGAGGGGAAGAAAGTGGGTAAAGAGAAGGAATTTGACCTTCAAACTTTTCTGACTATGAAGGGAGTAAAGATGTGTAGGTAGGGGGAGGAATGTGGAGAATGTTATACCACAGAAGATTGGGTAGTCAGGGTTTGAGGGAGGGGGACAGTGTCTCTGGCAGCATGGTCATGGCAGAACTTTCAGAGTCCCAATTCCCAGATAGTTGGGAATCTGGAGGATTTGTGACCCTGGTGATCAAAACCCATGCTTTAAGACACTGTCTTCTGAGGGAGGGTTGGGAGCCCAGCACCCACAAACTATGGACATATGAGAGTTCTGTCTACTTATCTCCACACTGGCAAAAATATTTGAGGTCCCAGAGGATGGAAAATTTAAGAGTTCCTCTGGTGGTCATCATGTCCCATTCTCAAGGTCATATTGAGGTGAGATCTTCGTACATAGAGAAATTAGTCATTGGGAGCATATGGTATTGGACAGTCCCAATATAGAGAGATTTTATAAAAGACAGCCAAGGAGCAATAGAAAATATGGCTTTAAATTTCAAGAGCCCATTTTACAAGTTTATGCCAAATCTCAGGACATTTGTGTCCACTGTGATAAGACTCTTGAGTAAAAAACAGAGGGGTTAGAAGAAATGAGTGGGCAGATATCTCTATCCACTCAATCCCACATCAGCAAAGACTGCCTTGCTGCTTATGAAGTTGGGCACCTGGCACAGAAAGTGACTTATACAGACGCCTGGACAAGCAACAAACATAAATACAAATGGGCCCTGGACACTACAGACATGTACTTGAAAAAGGGAAATCACCAAAACAAGCCGATTTTAGCCTTGCAGAGAGCACGGGTGAGAATGGTGTTTTCTGACATGTAGCCCTGGGCCAGTGGGAAAAGCAGCTCCCTCCACTCCGTGGGACCTCAAAATGTTAAGTATTTTCTGACCGACAAGCCTCTCCACCAACACAGGAACTCCAATCAAACAAATCAAACTGAATTAGAAGATGCACAGATTTAATGGGTGCATGCGCTTCTGTGTGGCCCCTGGGAAAACACAAGGGGCAGGGAGATCTGGCTTGATCACCACTGTAGAGAGATAAACAAAGACCATGAGTTTCTTCTCTGGGAGTCAATTTAAATAGCCTGTGGGAAGGGTCACCCACCATTTGGCAAGGTTTCTCAGAGGTGAAATTTAGGCTGAGCTCACTCCCAGGAAAAGAAGTTTGGAATGAAGTTTTCTGCCCAACATTTTAAAAGTGGATGCCAGGGGGGTGGAGTAAAGACCCCAAGTAAATACCAACATATATGTTTTCTTTGCCTCAGAATTTGGGTCAAGGAATATGTGGCTTTGGAAAAGAGGTTCTTCTTTTGTTTCCACAAAGGATAGGAATCTCTGGATTTTTTCCAGACTAATGTGGTTTAATGGACCAATACCACATAAAAGGTCACCATTAACACTCCCCAAAATTACTTTGCCCAACAAAAAGCAGGTAGCAGTTTGGAAAGAACTATGCCAAAATTCTCAAATATTGTGTATTAATGTTTGTTTACATTTAAAGAGGGATATGCTATACAGATAAATACTTTGCATTGGTATAGATTTTGGTTTATTGATACAAAGTTAAGATCAATTTTGTATATGTATATTTCTGTTCTTGATTAAGGTATTGTGTTTGTGAAGCTCATTTAAAATGCAATGTATATTTAAAACTATAGGTTAGTAGACACTCATCTATAATATTCAAGCTTGTAATTATGTTAGTTAGGTTTTCTAGATTAACAGAGAAATATTTCAAATGGATAGTACTACTTCAAGCCTCTCAAGGAATAACAGAAAATGGCATTTAAAATGTTTTAGTAACTTAAGACTTTTCATGACAATGAGACCCATCTGCCCCTGGCAGCACCAATTACCTCAAAAGAAAGATGAGCATCAAAGAGGCTCCTTGTGGAGTTGGTTAACCATTTCAGGAAGAAATTTCTGTTGCCTGGACTGCTTGATGTTAAGCAATATGAACTGGACATGGAGGGCCCAAAGAAAAATAAATGATTGCTGAATTTGCTTAAAGGTGAAACAGTTCTTTGGACTTACTGCTTCATGAAAGAGACTACCAGACAGTCTGCAGGACAGAGAAGAGAGTAACTTTCCAACTGCCAATGTAGGTTGAATTATCTTAGAAATTTCTTTCATCATGGAAAAGTCTGCCAAACACTATGGCCTATAGGGTGAAGAAGGATGTTTCAATGGTTCAGAAGAATATGGGTGACTGTTCAGACAGCAAGATGTCTCTGTCAATTTTAGAGTTTTGGAAGTTGCTTCCAATCCACTTCTGATTTACTTAGGTAAACCTTCTGGTTTACTTAGGTTTACTTACTCCTTCTGGAGTCTTTAATGGAGTTGAAGAATTGGTAGTTATAATTATAGTTTTCCTTAGTCATGAGAAAGAAAAAGTAGATATAAATGTTATAACCATAATTCATTCTTAATACCTCTTATGTTATATGGAATTTTACTACATCAAAATTAATACCTTCCTTTTTATTTAAACAGAAAAAAGGAAATGGTTTGGGAATTCCTTCTGTCAATGTTCTGCTTTTATTGATTAATGAACAAAACTTTTGCAGACAGTGGCTCAGCAGAATAGGGCAAGGAGGGAGGGAGTTCCAAGCAGATAGAGGAGAGAATAGTTGGAGTAAGTGAGAAGCCATGGAGTTGCCAGAGGAGAAAGGCAGGAGCCGTCAGCTGGAAACTTGAACCTTGTGGTAAAATATAAAATATTAGAAATGGGTTAATTTAAGATGAAATAGTTAGCCAGTAGGAAACTAAAGATAACAGGACAAGCAATTATTTAATTAATACAGTTTCTGTGTGGTTATTTCAGTTCTGGGCATCTGTGTACAAATAAGCAGTCTCTCCCAACAGAGAGGTAACTGGGATAAATATGTAAAATGAGAAAAGATTTATTTTAAGATATAAATAAGAAAAGAGAAAAGAAAGTAAAAGTTGAAATCAAAGACAAAAATAACAAAGAATCATATATACTAATTGAAAGATTACATTTCTTCCAAATCCAGCTAGATAGTATTTATGATGTAGAAAAAAACAGCAGAAGAAGTTTAAAACCTGCATTTTCTATGTGTACATTACAAACTAAATGACATGAACAAGAGTAAGATAAATATTAGTACATATCCAGGGATGGAAATCAACAAATTGGAGCAGAAAAATATTTCCTGTAATTGTGGACACAAATATAGATGCAGACATAGATATAGATGTGCATAGGATACAGGCACCTTTTTGTAGATGTGGCTGTAGATATAGATATACATGCACATATGGATGTGACTGAGGCTGGGGTATGGTTGTAATTTAGATGTGAGCACTATTAGCCAAACAGAGAGGCAGAAATTTTGGAAGAACAGCCTTAATAATACATAATTTCTGATGTATCAAATATTTGCATGCTTTTCCCTAAACAAAATAGCCCGTTCTTCATTAGATTAATGTGGACTATTGTGAGGCCTCTCTTAATCCCATAAACCTGTTGAGATACTCTTCATAGACATTTTCATGCAATTCTTCCCTTATTGACCTTGGCCTCACAGTCTCAGATAAATACTAGATTAAAGGTTTCAGAACGGTAATGGAGAGGGGTATTCCTCTATAGGTCCATGCAGCAGCCATGGCATCTATGCTGAGTACAGAATTTAAGATATTTTAGGCTCACTCATGTTTCTTCCAGAAATACTCAACCAGGTTTTTAAAGTAAACTCAGTGAACTCAATGGAACACTAGGATGAACTTTTGTAGAATTATGCTTCATTTGATAGACATTGCTTACATCTCCCCATGAAGGAATTCTCACAACAGAAAAACTTAGAAGAAAAAGAGAATAAATGAAACCAAGTATTAATAAAGCAAAGCAAACACAAGCAAGACAAAAGTGACAGAAAATCTAAGGAAAATAAAAGATTAAAATGAAAGGCAAATATAATACAAAAATATGACTTGAAAATTTTAAATAGAGAGGAAAAACACAGAAAGAAAAGAGGGTAGGTAGCATTCTCAGTGAGAAATAACTCTTCTCAGTTTTGGAGGAGATTTTGATTTAAATGGGAACTCTGTCCCTTGCTTGATCTGGAGCCAGCATTAATAAAACAAGTACAATCTTTATTAGCAAGTGGTGCACAAGTCAACAGCCATTCTATACATGTTAACTCTTAATCTCCAACTGAAGCACTTTAGATTGAAGGACTAGTAAACAAGAAACAATGAGTGCACATCCCTCTAAGATCATTTCAGAAGAATGAATCTTGCAGAATCTAATCATTTCTTAATCTCAGAATGTAGCAATCAGAATTTATTCCCTGACAGATTTTTCCACAGTTCCAATGGTTGTAAATCTTCAATTGCTAATAGCTTTGACTCCAAGGTCCTTCTTAACGACCCCAGGTCACTGGAGATTTTAATACTTAGCAATTCTAATTTACTTTTTCTTCAAAACTCAGAATTGTGATTTAAAAAATAGACATATAATATTATTGTTCTTCAAGTACTTTTTCTTCTGGTTTGCAATTGTTTTTAAATGGTAGAAGAGTGTAATAATGAGGATCCATTATCAAAACAATTGGAACACTGAGTCACCATAAAGCCCTTTGTCTAAATAAATCATGATGGTACGTTTGTATAAATGATAGTCTTATAGCAATTTCTGCAGTATAAACTCAAGGAAGCCAAATAATGTTGTCTTGCTGAAAGAGCTTCCATCTCTAAGAATATTAAGTAAAATTGGCTTTTCTAGGAGAGAAGTTTCAAATAATTTCTTTCAGAGTGGCAAATGCAATGATCGTAAGTACACAGGCTCCACACACATAGGGCCCACCCTACCAAATGCCCCAATTTTCTGCCCTGGTCATTCACTCATCTTTTTTCAATGTTTGCCACAGACCTTTGTTTTGGAATTTATTAGAGATATAATCCTCTTAGGACAGTTGGGAAACATAAATAAACATGGGCTAAACTGCCCACTATACAATTCCACCTGATATCATTGTTCTCTACAGAGTTCCACTCATTTCCTTTTATGCTAGCCAGAGTTTAGAATAGTTATTCAAAGTCCTCTCAAACAGCATACTAATGTGACAAGGCTTTGACAAGGCTAGGGCTCCTCTAAACAGACTGTTCTCATTTGCAGGAACATCATGCACATAATTAGCCTGAAGCAAAGTAGGTTTTAGCAGTTCTTCTGAATATTTATTCATTAAGTGTCTTCACTATGTTAAAGTGTTTCTGTCTAGATAGCAAACTACAGAGGTCCCTAGTGTGTCCTTTCTCATTTCAATCTCTGAGGTGTATCTCCAAAATCATTTTAGCATATGTCTTGTGATATCAGATATTTCTGATATATTAGGAAAAATTTAAAAGTAAAGCATAGAAATTAAAGAATGCAAGTGAGATCCTACATATGATTCCCCTTACATTCCATAGGGAAAACACTGAATTTTCTTGGAGATGAGGCTATTCTTAATATTGTCTTCAAGCTCTTAAAAGAACACTGCGTACCTCAAATAGTGACTCTCTGTTCATGCATGTGGTATTCATGCAGGTTTGGGTCAGTCTCCACCAACTCCTTTCTTCCTTTCTTTCTTTCTTCCTTTCCTTCTTTCTTTCTTTCCTTCTTTCTTTCTTTCTTTCTTTCTCTTGTTTATTTTGTTTTATTCTTGAGGGCATAATATAATTGCAGCATTTTGTCATTCCCTTTCTTCCATCTAAACACTCCCATATACCCTTCCTTACTCCATTTCCAATTCATAATGTCTTTTTCATTAATCTTCATTACTTGAATATGTATATATGTATAAACATACACATTTTAAAATGTACCCTCCTAAGTCTATATAATGACAGCAATTTATTTTATAAATATATAAACAATAATAGTGCAAGAGCTGACTTACCATTTATGAAACATAAAAAAGAATTTATTACAGGCTTCCCTAGCTCCTCTTCAAATACTTTGCAAAATGTGATCTTACGACAAAGGAACTCTATACACTCTATTTTCCATATCCCTTCTCATTGTCAGATTCCATAAATCTACTTGTTAGAAAGAGTTTCATCAGGTTCTATATTTCTACTTCCTGTACTCAGTCAATACCAGGATATTTGTGAATTTCTCTACTTTCACAAGACTGATTTTCTTTAATATATATTATAAAAATTACCTCTTAAGAGTAAAGGATTTTATACACATTATGGAGGTGCCAATTGATTAGTCCAGCATAGATCTAACTATATTAATTTCTGCTTCTTTGAAAGCTTATATCCACTATGAATTTACATTCTTAATTTTGGAATGTCACAGAAAATCATCATTAGGATACATATCCACAGACATATTCACAGAAAACCATCTATCTCAAGACAATAGTCAGTTTTCAGAAGCAATACATTCTAAATTCAAAAGGAGAAAACGAATATGTTTCCAACTTCCATACAATTGGTGAGATGTCTGAATGCCCACCGTGAAGAAAGAATACTATATATGTTTTACTGTGTGATATTGCTTATGATTTGCTGTATTGCTCATTTTTGAAGAGTGTCCATTTTAAACCTGCAGAGAACAAGAAACAAACAGATAAACAAGCTTAAATACAATCAACCATTACTCAACAAAGTATCAGATGATGGCTGAAGTTCCATGGTTGAAAACCAGAAAGAATATGAAGCAGATTCTTTCCATGGCTAATGATGACTTTATGTGCTTATAATTTTAAGTGAGGAAAAACATATTGCAAGCATTTCCTTTGCTTTGACTAGTTTTGTTCTTTGGCTTCCATCTAAATTATGCCTAGTTTTTTACACATCTCTTTTGCATAGGAACTTATGTGTAGTCATCAAACAATACCATGAAAGAAAGCTTTCTGAGTTAGTGAGGAAACTGTGCAAAAATATAATACATAAAGTATACAACCAATTGGGTGAGATTTCTCACATATTAAGCATATATTTTCATTCCACCAAAGTAGGAAAAGTATTAAAAATATGAAAAAAAATCAAAATGATAGGTATTAGTATCTTGGGTCAAATTCTTCTTTGTAACACAGGCCACAAATAATAAACCTGTTATCTTTATTCCAACACACTTTTTCTTGGGGAAAAAATGTCAACGGATCAATGTTTTTTTTTCTCCTCTGTTGCATCACTGAGTCTTTTGAGGAGCAGAAGAATTAGTGATTCCCCCCCAAAAGCTTTCTTTTTTCTTTCTCTCTGGGTTTCCATGGATACCACCTGAGCTCTGAGGCAGAACATCTCTTCTGTATTACAGCAATTATAACTGACCTTCCTGCCCTGTTTCTTCCAGCTTACAGTTACTTTCTCAGATTTCCCAAACTGATTCTTTGTAAAAGGAACGGCAGGCTGCCTTCCCACCTGGATCCCGGCTAGCTTACCCCTGAAATAATTACACGGAAACTGTACTTTTTTAAACACTGCCTTGCCCATTATCTATAGTCTCTTATTGACTAACTCTCACATCTTGACTCAACACATTTCTAATTATCTGTATGTCACCATGAGGTCGTGGCTTACTGGGAAAGATTCAGCATGTCTGACCTGGCAACTTCATGGAGGTGGCTCTCTGCCTCTCCCTGACTCTGCTTCTTTCTCCCAGCATTTTGTTCTGTCTACTCTACCCACCTATGTTCTGATCTATCAGGCCAAGCAGTTTCTTTATTAATTAACCAATGAAAACAACAGAAATACAGAAGAACAACCTACATCAATTCTTTAGTATATAAAAACAACCATCTATTCTATCACATTGAGTTTATTCACTGACTTTCTCTTGCCAAAAAATGATTTCTAGCTCATTTGTATGATATATCAGAATATTTCTTGTCCCTATTTGATCCATATTTTTCTATTTCTTCTCAACAGAATTTAACAAAACTCTACAGAAAGCTAATAGTTCTTCCCACCTGCCTGTATCACACTTGCTCAAGTCTTTAATCCCTTTATGCAAGCTCTTTGCATTTGAAAAACATTCACTTTTAGTTATTCAATCATTGATCTTAAATTTTCTTTCAAATTCAGCAGGGAAGATTATTTCAGAGTTTATTGCCCAGTTAGTCATAATTATTAACCAAAATAAATAAATTAACTTTACCAATAATAATGACCTCTTTAAGTATTTTCCCCCACAAAGTAAAAATTGATTTCCCCATCTTCTTGCATAGCACCTGACTCATCTCCAGCCATGCTGCCTATTCTAGATGAACAGTTGAGTGAATGAGCAGTTGGGAATGGAAACATTCAATTTACATGAACTCACATGTCACAGGCATCACTGTAAAAATGAGGCTGAGTAGAAAAAGTGCTGTGGACAATTAAACCTAAAAAAAGAAAGAATCATAACTACCATACATTAAAATAAATGTTAAAATGAGTTTGTTGTATTTATTTTAAGTGTGCTCAATTTGTTTGGTTCTGGAAAATTTTAACGCTGAGTTTTTTTTTTTAAATCATATATCTATCAAAGGACACAGAGGACTGCTACTCTTTGGCTGACTTTGGCTACTCTTCTATAAATCTATGGTAGTGAGCTGATCACCAGTGACCCAAAAGTCAGGATGATCATCATTCAACAGATATATATTTGAGAACCCAAAAATATCAGATATTTTTTCCTCTAAAAATATACTGTGTTCCATAGATTTACTAGTCATCGATATATGGCTACAGCATAAAATACCCCAAAGCAACATATCTACTAATTATTGGCATACTTACATTATTATGAATTAATTTCCTCATTGATCTGAGAATAAAACATCTCCCTAGGGAAGATGATATGGCAAGACTGTCCTCTATTTGGTCTTCAAACACAAAGGAAATATGTTGCATAAGGATGTTATTGAGTTTATGGTCTTGAAGATGACTACTACATCAATGCCTTAGTAGCCTCTTCTCTCCTTTTAGTGATAAATACATTCAATAAGAATATACATTTATATGAACTGGCCATTAGGCATCAGTCACAATAGATAAGGATCCTCTGTAGGCAAACTCTCATACTGTGGCAGAAGTAAACAAGCTATGGCTTAAGATCAGATATAGCCTGACACCTGTTTTTGTAAATAAAGTTTTATTGAACCATAATGAATTCCCAATTGTTCACATATCATGAATGTTGCCTCCCTCTCCCAACAGAAAAAGTGAGCAATTATGTCAGTTTACAATTTGAAATACCTAAACCATTAAGTGTTTGTGACTTTATGAAATTTTCCAATCTGCTACTCTCAGAACTAGGTTGAGTTTTTGTTTAGAATATCATTTAATAGCATAAAGTATATCTATATATAATATAAATAGAAAAATTATAAGTATGCACTATAAGTATTATACACCTTACTTAGTACGTAAAGCTTAAATACAATATAAAAATAACAACAAAACCTACCCCTTTGAGGTAATACGTTTCTGAAGGAGCAGACGAAGCTTAGGATCTGTGTAAGAAGAGCAATTGCTACGTCCTATGCCTATATTTCAACCAAATCATTTTTAGGGTTCCAAGACATGGCAAATATTTTGAGAAAGTATAATGGTTTGATATCTATTTTTAAAATACTAACTTACAGACAGACATGACTTCCCTTGTCTTCTCTAATTAACTTGTTTTAAGCATAACAGTAAACTACATTGGAGTAGCCAGGTTCCTGGACAAATATACTCTTTTTGTGGACCCTACTGTGTTACTGGTAGTTTCTTGAAGTTTCTTCAGTAAGTATGATTTTTCTAAGAATTCCAAGAAACAAATAAAGGCATGGGGTGGAGGTAGAGGGTTCTCATTCTTAAGTCCCTTTGTCAGGTTTGCTGCTTATTGTGAGTTTAAACTTACAGGGAGATATGCTTGCGACTCCGATTCTTCCATCTATATCAACACTTTCAGGTTTGCCTTCTGCAGCTTCTTAGTTTTATTGTAATCATTATACATCAAATTGTGGCATCAACAAAGCAACAGAAAATCCTTCCCACCTTAAACCAAAGCTCAAGAGTTCTGTTGACATATTTTTGGCATCATCACACTTTTCTAGCCTGCCCTGAATTCAGCTGCTGGAGAATGAGATCTTATGTTAATCTTCTCACAACTTCCACAATGCTGCCATAGCTCTCCCTGGCATGTCTTGGTTGGCAGTTTTCTCTAGGATTTATTCAACTTGATAAGTGATGTAGGACTCCCCTCTGTATGCTGTAGATGTGTTGTATTGCTATTGGTTAATAAATAATCTGCTTTGGCCTAAGGCAGGGCAGGATATAGCGAGGTGGGGAACCTAAACAGAGATAGACAAGGAAAAAGGGTGGAGTCAGGCAGACACCATGTAGCTGCAAAAAAGAAAGATGCCAAAATCTTATGAGTAATCCAGAGCCTCATGTCAATATGCAGATTAATAGAAATGGCTTAATTTAAGATGTAAGAGCTGTCTAGAAATATGCCTAAAACATTTTTCAGTATTGTAATTACCAATGTTTCTGTATGTTTATTTGGGACTGAACAGCTGTGGGGCCAGGTAGAACAGAAACTTCTTTCCACAGATAGGCCCCTTCACATGAGTCTAAGCAAACAGTCACTTTGCTTCACACATACAGTGTAGACGACCTTGGTTTTGCCTCAGAGTGATGTGCCAGACATTGTTGACTCCCCTTGGGAATTCTTACCTTCTCTGAGGAGTGGATGGGGTGTTAAAAAGTGGGAGGAGCAGGAGGTTGGGAGGTAGTTGGAACTGGAATTGGTATGTAAAATGAGAAGGCCCTGTTTAAAAATAAATAAATAAACAGAAAAAAGTATTGTTAATGTTAGATTCTAATCAACAGCAAGAACTCCATTTTATTCATTTTTTCTACACTGAACTGAAACCCACAATTTTCTCAGGCTTTACTATCACCCTACCCTCATTGCATAGTTATCAATCCTTTTATTAGAATTAGGCCAAACCGTAAAATACAATCATCTTCTGAGTTATCTGGGTCACCAAACTGCCCAGCTTCCTGATAGGCTGAAGTGTACCACTTTGGAAAGTCTCCAACCACTTTTGCCCATATTACATTAATGTGACCTGAGGAACAAAAACTATCATTTGCAGTTTTTCCCTTTAAAACTGGCTGCTGCCTCACCTCAGGGGTATGGTCTGGAGCCCAATTCCTGCCACCTCCCTAATACCAGTTTTTCTAAATAAATTTTTAGCCTGCTCCAAACAAGTCTTTTATGATGGATTATTCCTGGATCTTGGACCCTAATATTTGTATGTAGAATAGAACTGCTGTTAATTCTACCAATAAAGAAATAGAAAACTGCCATAGTTTAAAGTCAAATTTAAAGCAAGCTTTAATTAAATACTAGCCAGATGGATGGACTATGGCAAGGTCCATACCCAATTTCCAGAGTATGGCCCAGAATCACAGATTTTAGCAGCTTAATAAGGAAATCCCACAATTTATTGCATTTCCCATCAGATCCAATCAGGGACAAGCATACATCTTGATGTACCTTCAGTCTGTGATCCTCCCAACCACATGTGATCAAGTGTACTGATGAAGATGGGTCAAACAAACGCGTTCAGGGGAGTGAAAACATGTGACTTCTTATCTTCTATAGACAATATCTGCCAGCATTTCAGAAACTGTCTGTCCTTGGGCAATGGACTTTCAGATCAGGAACATTTTTGTTTTATGGAACTCTTAGGCATAGTAATTAAAATTTAAAAATGTGTCTTTGACTATCACACTACCAAAACCTTATATAAAATTTTTCAGTGGATGCCATTCTGTTTCATTATTACAACTGAACCACTTATGCAAGTTAGGAGGGATTTTAACAAAGACATTGGAAAGAGACAATTTGGAAACCTGTGGGAGAAGAATAAATTTGGGGGAGACTTACACATCAATAAATATTTCAACCTCTCAATAGCAGATTTTACTTAGCATAGAAAAAGAAAAGTATATATGAGTATATATAAACAATATTACATGTTTAAAATGCAAAATATTAAAGAAACAGACCAAAAAAATGGAAAACATATGTTAAAATTAATTAGAGATTTAATCAAGAGTAGATTAGACAGATTGAATGTTTTTGATTCAATCAATTCTCTTTACTTTTCTTGACAGGGTTGAAAGATCTCTTAACAGAGTGGGAAATATTTGGATATGCTGAACAACCATTATTTATGAGAGCTCTAAACCTTTGGTCAGGAACCACAGTTCTGTTAATACGGGAAATATAAAGTAGAAAATTCAGTGATGGTCATATTAAAGATTGAAATGAATGACCTTGGATCCAGAATCTGGATAGTGTATGCTCTTGAACTGTTTGAATCTGAGGAAGGAGCAACAGCTGCTAAAATATATTTGTTTATAAATGCTGCTGAATTAATCCAAGATAAGTATTTTGAAAATACCTTGACTTCAAAATTGAAGTCAAATGGTATGTTATTGGAGAAGAGGTTTTGCATTTGTTTCCACAGTAAATGAAAGGCTGTGGATTCATTCCGGGTTAAGGAAAACCAGGTTTGATCAATAAAGACCCATTGAAAAATTTCCGATAGGAATGAATGGCCTAGATGTCTGAGTTCTACATCAAGAACAGACACAAGACTGCTGAAAGAAATGATCAAGCCTCACAAGATACTCCAATCAGGACTTGATCATAATTCTAAATTTTCTTGACATCCCATAAAATTATCAGCACCCCCAATCAATAGGAAGTAGCCTAGCAAACTATGCCCACATTTCCAAAAAATAAACCATGGATATTTTCCTTTGTTTAGAATCTTGGTTACAAGTTGCTATGGATAATGGTCAGGAAAAAGTTAAACATCAGATATTATATTCAGACTTCTTGTTTTTTTTCAAATGGGGGAGTGCTGTGGGACAATGTTCATTTATCCTATCACTTGTATTATTTTTAATAAAATGCTGATTGGCCAGTAGTCAGGAAGGAAGTATAGGTGAGGCCACCAGGCAGGAAGTAGAGGCGGGGCAATGAGAATTCTGGGAAGAGAATTGTGACCTAGACACAGAGGAAACAAGATGTGACTGTCTCACCAAAAAAAGGTGCCAAGCCATGTGGCTAACATAGACAATAAAAATAATAATAATTTAAGATGTAAGAATTTGTTATTAAGAAGCCTGAGCCAATGGACCACTCAGTTTATAACTAATGTAGACCTCTGTGTATTTCTTTGGGACTTAATGACTGTGGGAACTGGGCAAGACAGAAAACTCAGTCAACAGACTACAATTCTTCATGCATAGGAATTATAAAGTAGAAAATTCAGTGATGATCATATTAATGAACAGGATGAATGATCTTGGAATTTGAATTACATATTGTTTTCATGTTACTTAGAATGGTCTAGTCAACAACTGAAAACCAACATTAAGGTCTCATGAAGCTGTAAGTAAAATCAAGGATTCCAACTGCAATGTTAGTGTGTTGATTCAGATTTGGTATGAGGGATTGAAAAAAAGATGAAGAGATGCCACATGAGTCATTTTGCACATGACTTTAGGACCAAGTAATTTCCCAGAGACTGGCTTCAGCAAAGATTCAGGTCCCAGGGAGGATGTGTGAAGTTGGAAGGGGATGTGTGTGTGTGTTTGTGTGTGTGTGTGTGTGTGTGTGTGTCTGTCTGTCTGTCTCTCTGTCTGTCTGTCTGTGTGTTTGTGTGTGTGTTATATATGGGTGTATCGGGGGATGATATGACTGCCAGCAGCATTTAATTGAAGAATAGAATACATTTTTTATACTCTATCTTTGCACATAGGATAAAATGTAAGAAAGGGGGGGCATGTGAGATAGAGTGTGGCTTGAGATCAGGGGTTGAGGAATTGACCATGACCATAGGCACCAGCCATATGTTAATGAATGGGCCATAAGTCCCTCTTGCCAGAGATAAAGAGAAACACTGCTTTATCAAGCAGGAACTTTCCCCAAGCCCCCAAGAGAATTAAAACTTTTATCCAAATGCCTGACCTTAGGATAAGTACTTTTGAGAACCAAACCCTGTACTACAATTTCTTAGTCTTATTATTTGGTCCTGTTCCTCTCATAACTCTCTCAAAAAGAAGGGTCCTGGGGATATGAGGAAAGTTCCTACTTACTAAAGCAGTCATACTCCTTATTTCTTGCAAGAGGTATCGGTGAACTTTTCATTAACATATGGCTAATGCCTACTATCATGTTCAATGCTAGACTTCTCAATTCCTGATGTCACACTACTCTCCAGCTCACATGCCCCCTTTCTTCCATTTAATTATATGTGCAGTTACAGAGTATAAAAGGTATATTCTTTTTCCATTTTGCTGTACCATTCTGATTCCTCTATATTTATTAATTGAATTAAAGAACTGAACTGTAGGATTTCATCCTTGGGATCAGGTGTGTCTAGTAAATCTCTAATTTTCCTGTTCTTGGTGTAATTAGGAGGGTACAATGTAATTTGGCCACAGCAGCAGAAATTTTTTTCCAAGAAATTATTTTGTTTGGAGAGGCTTCCATTGTACCCATTTTTATCATTTACCAAAACTCGCACAAAATTGTCAAAAGGAAAGACATTAATAGCGAGAATCATTAAATATGAAAATAAAAAGGTGCTGGAGAAGAGTTGTCTGCAAGGTGTAAAAATGCTGAAACTTTGTCATGCAACAATGGTCACCATGCAGTCCATGCCATTAGTTTCTTTCTTTGGTCATTTTTTTAAAAGTTTTTATTTGTTATTAGTTTTTTGAAAATTGTATATGTTTTTATCATAGTCTCTCTCCTTCCAGTCTTCCCTTGTCCAGTTCCTCTTTGCTACCCAACCATCTTTGTGTCCTTTCTAAAAGCAATAAATGAATAAGTCTAAAAAGCCATAACCAAAAACCATCTAGACCAATCTGTGATGTCTAAATATTCCTGAATATGTGGTCTTCCGTTAAAACACAATTGACTTACCAGAAGTTATGCTCTTAGGGAAAATCATCTCTCCCTCTTCTAACTGATAGTAATTGTCAATAATTCCACAGCTAGGAATTCCAGGGATTGCGTACTCAACTCTCACCTCTATGCTGAGATTTTCTATGGCTTTGATTAACACAGGTTTTGTACATACTGTTGACCAAATTTGGATATTGCAAATAGATAAAACGACATAGTAGCTTTAGTAGCTACAGGAAAACAATAGCAAAATAGAATTTGTGGAACTTTGAATATTTAAGGAGCTCATTTTCTATACCTACAATACATATTCATGTCTCGTGATCTGAAAAAGTGACAATTATCTACTGTATGACACACGTGTACATCCAGGTGCTATGTAATGTTATATTAAGCCTCGAGCTTCCCAATCTTCACTTGAAAAAAAATTTAAAAATTCCAAAATTTTACTATCAATTTCAAATTTGTCCTCACTGGTGGTTTTCCTTCTTATTAGAGTTGTTCTACTTTATAGATTATATACAATGTGACTCAACAAGATGCCAAAGAATACCCAGAAACAAAGGAAGTACTAGAGTTGCTGCTCTGTGAGTTTTCCAGATTTCCTAAGCTCTCCTGCAGTATTTCCCAGTAAACACTACATCAGCTTTAAGTCTGTTTTAAAATTATTTTCCCTTTGTTTCTCTCTTTTTTGTTCCTTTAATGCTTCTCTTGGTATCCATTTGTAACGACCAATTACCTAGATAACTAGGTCATAGATATCCCAACAGAAACATATCTGGCCCACAAACATCTCCATGGCAACCCACAAAACGAAATATGATAGTTTCATTATTTAAAAAAATATATTTTCAGCACACCTGAAAGCTCTGGAAAAAAAAGAAACTGGATCACCCAGGAGGAGTAGAAGACTGGAAATAATCAAACTGAGGGCTGAAGTCAATAAAATAGAAACACAGAAAACAATCCAAAGAATCAATGAAACAAAAAGCTGGTTCTTGGAGAAAATCAACAAGATTGACAAACCCCTAGCTAAACTAATCAAACGGCAGAGAGAGAACACGCAAATTAATAATATCAGAAATGAAAAGGGGGACATAACCAGAGACACAGAGGAAATTCAGAGAATCATTAGATCTTACTACAAAAGCCTATATGCCACAAAATTGGAAAATGTACAAGTAATGGACTTGTTTTTAGATAAGTATCATTTACCAAAGTTAAATCAAGTCCAGATGAACATTCTAAATAGACCTGTTAGTAGCGAAAAAATAGAAGCTGTTATCTAAAACCTCCCTACCAAAAAAAGCCCAGGACCCAGATGGTTTCAATGCAGAATTCTACCAGAACTTCCAAGAAGAGCTGATACCTATACTTCTTAATGTATTTCACAATATAGAAACAGGAGAGTCATTGCCAAATTTTTTTTATGAAGCTACAGTTACCCTGATACCAAAACCATACAAAGATTCAACCAAGAAAGAAAATTACAGGCCAATCACACTCATGAACATTGACGCAAAAATCCTCAACAAAATACTGGCAAACCGAATCCAAGAACACATTAGAAAAATTATCCATTATGATCAAGTAGGCTTCATCCCAGAGATGCAGGGCTGATTCAACATATGCAAATCTATCAATGTAATCCATCATATAAGTAAACTGAAACACTTCTAGGAGATATAAATCATGAATTCATCAGGAGTATGTTATTTATTGCAGTTGGAAAGGAAAGGCAAATGAGTACCTCAGTTTTCATCAGCAGCATGAAGTTTTAGGTGGATAAGAAATGTACACATAAGAAAAATCATGCAACAAGTCAAATAATTAATCATGAATAAGGAAAGATGACTGAATCAATGACAAAAGTAGATGCTGTTAGCAAACAGGAATTGTAAATCTGAGGAAAAAATATGGCAGATCACACATGAGGGAGTGTAAAGGATGATGTGGGAAAGCATACCTGAGCCATGAGAAAAGCAAAAAGATCCCAGAAAGTCAGAGAAGAAGCAACCTCAAATTATCCTCAGAAATCCAACTACATATAGTTTGTTGCTGAACTACAGTTTTACAGTACTTCCCATCTTACTTCACAAGGTGAGTTCTGATTCTTTCCTAGACTCACAACCACTAATTCAGATGTGAATTCTGATTTTGCTTCTAATTAGTGCCTACAGTCAATGGATCACTGAAACTTAATCTAGAGTCTAATCTGTCTCCAAGCTACTATCTTTTGTCTCCCCTATCACCAACTCAGATCAAAATTCCTGTATCTCTTACTGTCATTTATATCTTAATGCTCTTACCACACACTGGCCTATTCAGTTCATGGTGATGTTCTGCCATGTGTGGAGTTTTTGAATCAGCACACTCTATTGAACTACATGTTTCCTCTGGTGTCCCTCCAAATATGATAAAATATGCTATAGCATATGATCTGCTTTTGTCCTTCATGTCTATCTCTGTACCTATCAATGGGCTTTAACCAGACTTGGCATGCGTCTCAGTCTCTCTCTTTACAGGTGTAGTGACATTTTCCTGTGGTTCTATCCATGCCTAGTTCTTTCTTTGTCTTCATGTCTCATTTTAAGGACCTCCATATATACTTCTATTTCCTTAATCACTATATTTCACAACGCATTTTTGAGGTACCATTAATCCCTGGTGATAGTCTTTGTTTTTTATTAAGCTCTGAGTACTCAAAACATTAAAACATTGCCTGGCTTATTAACATTATATTCTCAGAAAGAAGCACATATCTGAGATTATAATTAATATATAGGTTAAATCTGTGTTCCGCAGACCTCAAATATACATTTACCTAATTATGTCAATGTTTCTTCTCAATTGCTAGACATGATGTGATCTGGTCATTCACTTATATTCCAAAATACACAGTTATTAATGAAAATAGTGTATAAATTTAAGCCATTCCTGCCCAGCACAGAGATTTTTTTTTTTTGCTTTCAGACTCAAAATTCTAATTTCTGCCTATTTTCTGCTGTTTCTCTTTAAAGTTCATCCTTCATCAACAACTAGAACAGGTGTTCTAACCATCCAGCTGTCTTGAAGAGAATCCCAACCCACAGTGCACTTTTCTATCCTGTGCTGAGAGGTAACAATTGAAAGTGTGCTTAATCTGTTTCCAGAAAATTTCCAGTAACATGTACACAAAGTTCAACACTGGAAGTAAAATCTTAGTTGGTGGTGGCATTTCTATTTCTTTATAAACTTTTCCCATAGGACTTTCAATTGCCTTCTTTAAAAACATTGTCTGAGATGCCATTAAATTGGTAATATTCAGATTGTTTCTCTATAGTCATAGTGTCACAACCAGAGGAAAAAAAATTGGCTTGTCTATGTTTCCTTTACAATATCCTGAAACTTGGAGCAGCTCAATATTATTGTATTGTGCAATTGATTCTTCATCAATATTAAACATTTTACTAGCTCTAATTGAAAATTCTACTAAATTGAAAAACCAAGAAAGAGAAAAGAAAAGAAATAACTACTAAGTGTAAACAGAGTACCATTAAGCTAACATCTATCATATAGAAACATAGAAATATTAGAATATTTTGTGATTCTTTCAAAATTTAAATGCAATACACAAATTAATCATACCTCATAATTAAATTTCCTTACATACATATCTGTTTGTTTTAGATTATATATAAGTACAATCACAATTAGTGAGCTGTAAAAGGACAATGAGTTGCTACATAATAGTTTTCCACTGAGGCTGATATAATGTCTTACAGCAGTCCAGAGTCAGGCAAATAACTCAGTAAGAACCTTTTCCTATTCATTGTCTGGTGATTAGTCTACTGAAAAATCCCTTGCTAAATTAATTGACTAATCATAAAATCTATCAATGAGAGAAGGATTTGATTCACAGAGTGACTTCACTACATCTAAAATAATGTGAATTTATTTTTTAATGATCACAAGAACATCTTAAAGATAATTAAATAGTAATGCAGACTATATTACCTATATAATATATATAACTATATATATATATATATATAGTTATATATCGTTTTCTTATGAGAAAAAGACATATGGAAAATAGACTGCAAAATCTGATCTTGCAGCATCATACGTAAGAGTGCTGTAATCCGGATATTGCTTGAGTATAAGAATTCATGTGTCACAGGGTGGTGGGGCATGCGCCCTTAATCCCAGCACTCGGGAGGCAAAAGCAGGTGGATCTCTGTGAGTTCAAGTCCAGTTAGTCTACAAGAACTAATTCCAGAACAGACTCCAAAGCTACAGAGAAACCCTGTCTCAAAAAAAAGGGGGACTGGAGAGATGGCTCAGAGGTTAAGAGCACTGACTGCTCTTCCAGAGGTCCTGGGTTCAATTCCCAGCAACCACATGGTGGCTCACAGCCATCTGTAATGAGATCTGGTGCCCTCTTCTGACCAGCAAGCATACAGACAGACAGAACACTGTATACATAATAAATAAATAAATCTTTAAAAAAAAAAAGAATTCATGAGTCAATGCTAGGTCCTCAGTGTAATGATGTGAGAAGCAGTGTAGCGTATAAGAGGTGTCATACAGGAGAAACCAATAGGTTTCAGGAATGTGTCTTAATAAACATGTAGAGTTATTAAAAGAGCCATTGATTTGATCTCAGGAGAATAAACTGTGAGTAAGGCCAAAATTTTTGAGGCTCCATAACTGTGAGTAAAGAAACCTTTGTTCCTTTTCACAGATTGAGCATCTAACTTTTGTCTACAATAATTCACAATAATGCAAACTGAAGTACTGCAGGCCCCCAAATTATCCTGACCTTCCTAGTGATAAGAAGAATTTTGGATAAGGAGATTGTTATAGAATCATTTCTAAAAATAGAAATAAAATGAGAATTGATGTTAAAGCACAATAAAATGGTTCTCCAACTCAAGATGGAAGATTCATAAAGTATATATTCTCCTTCTATATTTATGACAAACCTTGTGACATATGAAATTTGTTTACTCCCACATGTATCAATAGATGTCAAAGAGAAATGAGCCAGAGACTTTTAAAAACTTCTATATGATACAAAGCACATAGATGAAGGAACATAAATCTGGTAATGGTATCCTAAATGTATTCAGTGGAAATGCTTGAAATGGTGCATGCTAAGAGCAAGAAGCTAGATAGTATACTAGTAAAAACTAAAGAGCAAATTAATGAGCTTAGAACACATGGTAACAAAGTGACAAACACATGGAAAACCTACAGGAATAATAATATAGGAAACCGAGGATGAGCCTAACTTCAATGTATGGTGGAGCATTTTTATAGGAAATTTAGGAGAAAATTGTGGGGGGAAACTCTGATAGTGAACTGAGACAATGGAATCTCTCATATGTATTAAATGACACATCTAGTTATAGTACATCTACAGTTAACAACTTCAAGACACAGAAAAATATTTTCAAAAATTATTTAAATTTAACACATACAAAAACCATAAAAATAAACATGTTTATAGATTGCTGTGTGATTTTTGGATATACATATAAATTACATGATGTACAAATCAAATTGAATAGCATCTGTCTTTCAGCTTTTAAAATAGATTGATTTGAAAAATTCATTTATTTATTTATATCAATTAAATTTTTCTTCCCTGATTCCTCCAACACTCACTTCTCCTCCCTACCCACTGAACTTTATTTCTTTTTCTCTCTAAGACAAAAAAGCATATGCACATACAAACACAAAAATGGGAATTAAAATAAGCAAATAGAAGATCAACATGACAATACATAAATAAATAAATGTACAAAGAAAAAAGCTGAGACAAAGGTTGCAAAAGTACCATTGAACTTATTTGTTGATTTTTAATTGTTTTTATTGTGCTATATATTTTTCTTCCTTTCCCTCCTTTCCTCTCCCCTCCCCTTATACCTTCTCTCTTTGTCCCTATGCTCCCAATATACTCAAGAGATCTTGTCTTTTTCTACCTTCCATGTATGTTCTCTTTGTTGTCTAGATTCTCTGGGATTGTGAATTGTAGGCTTTTTTTTTGACATTGTGTGTAAAAGCTACTTATGAGTGAATACATATGTTTGTCTTTCTGTGTCTGGCATACCTCAATCAATATGTTTTCGAGATCTTTCCATTTACCTGCAAATTTCAAAATGTCATTTTTTTCTGCTATGTAGTACTTCATTGTGTAAATGAATAATTAATCCCTATAAAAACTAGTTTCTCATATATAAATGATGAACAGATAAATGCATTCATTGTATTCTCTCTATATATACAAAATCCATTTATTCTTCATTTTTCTGAATAATAACCTAGTCTACACCATCATTATGTGCAGATTACCAACAGTATTATACCGTGCTTCCTGTGTCTGCATGTGCTATAACTACTTCCTTCCTCCAGTTTATATGTTGCTCACAGAACATTTTCAAAATATGTAAAGGTATGACTTAGTTAAAGTAGGCAGGGTCTTGTTGAAGAAAGTGTGTAACTATGGAAGAAGGCCTGGAATTCTCATATATGCTCAAGTCATGTCCAGTGAGTCAGCTCACTTCCTATGGACTACAGATCAAGATGTATGAACTCTCATTTCCCTCGCCAGCATCATGTCTGCCTGCATACCACCATGCACTGTCAAGATGATAGTGGACTAAAACTCTGAAACTGTAAGCTACCCAAATAAAAACCTTATATAGTTTGAAATATATCCTGTAGGATATTTAAACTACCCAAAGATTACTTTTCAATTACATTAAAAGTAAAGTCCAGCCATGCAGAGGAATCTCATGCCTTTAATCCCAACACAGGAGGTAGAGACAGGTGGATCCCTGTGAGTTTGAGGACAGCCTGGTCCTAAGACCTATCTCCAGGAGAGTTAGGGCTGCTACACAGAGAAACCCTAAATTGAAAGACCTAAATCATTTCCAAACTACTTACAAGGTTTATTTTTCCAAGTGTTTTAGCTTGTTTATATGCCTGATTTTTCTTAACTCAAGTAACATCTCCTTCTAATTATAATCAAATGTGATCCCTCTACATGCCAGGAATTATCTGTCACATTATTTAATAATGTTTGAGTCATAGATATTTGTGTGATCTGAGTTGTATTACTCACATATCTGTCTAATTTGTTATTGACTATTTCATTCAACCTAATCTAATTCTGACCAAATATCTCTTCTACTTTATTTTATTAGCCATTATAGAATAATCTATATTATTGTAATTTAGAAAAGTGACAAAAATATAATATATGTTTAATAAATGTTATTAAATTAATATCCAAAGTAGCAGTGCAAAGATAATGTGTACAAAATTGCCTGAAGTAAGCTAAAGAAAGATATTCTGGCTGTTTTTCTGTTAACTTGACACAGTTAATGTTATTTTGAAAGACAAAATATCAATTGAGAAAATGTCATCAGTATATTGGCCTATGGGCAAGTCTGTGCTACATTTTCTTGATTGAAGATCGATGTGGGATTACCCAGCTCATTGTGGACAATGCCAGTCTTGTGCTAGTGATCCGGTGAGATGTACAAAAACAAACTGCACAAGGAATGAAGAGCAAATAGGTAAGCAGCACTCCTTTATGGCTGTGGATTCACATTCTTTTTAAGTTTTTCTGTCCTGCCTGAGTTCCTGCCCTAAGTTCCCTATATGTAAGATGAAATAAACTCTTTTTAGCTGCCTTTCATCATGTTCTATCATATCAATCAAGAACCTATGACAGATGTGAAAAATATTGTTGTATCTATTCTAACAATATACTAAGCCTACTGTTATGTGATCTTGTTTTGACAATCTGCCCTATGTTTAGAGAGTAGCTTTACTCATCCTAGTAATTCCCTAGTTCACATCACATGACACTGAAAGTAATCTGACAAACTTTGACAAGAATGTTTAAAAATATCTTTATAGACCAGGTTGTAGTATCATACATTTTTAATCAAGTGACTCAGGAGTCAGAGGCAGGCAGATATCTTTGAATTCAAGGCCAACCTGGTCTACAAGAGCTAGTTCCTGGACAAGCTCCAAAGCTATCGAGAAACCTTGTCTCAAAAAATCAAATAATAATAATAATAATAATAATAATAATAATAATAATAATACTCTGTTCTTATTTCAGCAGAGAATTTAGCAAAAATGAAAAATGTACAATCACATTGTACATTAATTTTGTATTAATAAAATCTTTCTAATGCTACATTTTTCATTTTTCTTCCATTTTAATTTCAGTCCTATTTCAGTTCTTCATCAGTTTATTTTTTATTAGCTTCATCTTCAATTTATTTAATTTTGTCATACTTTTTGTAACTTTTGAAACTTATTTTAAATCCTTCCTGAAATAGAAAGAAGCTATGAACCAAAAAAGAAATTCTGTATTCTAGTTAAAAGTCAGTTAATGTAATTGAAACTGAAATTGAAAGTGGAAGTATAATAAAATTCAAACCATGTAATCTACCTTGGTCTTACAAGAAAATAAACATGAAAATTATGTTAACTTGACCAAATATTGCCGGACTTATGTTTTAAATGAATTTACATTTATTCTAAGCCTATTTAATGTATGTTCATCATAATCATGAGAGAATGTGTGAGAAGCAAATTTCAAAAACTACAAATTATACCTCTGTCCTTATTTCAGCAGAGTATTTAGCAAAAATGAGAAATGTACAATCACATGCTTGGTTAGTGTGATAGTTTAAATATTGATTCCCATGATATCATAGGGAGTGGTACTATTAGAAGGTGTGACTTTGCTGGAGTAGGTATGGTCTTGTTGGAGAACATGTGTAACTGTGGAGGCAGGCTTTGAAGTCTCATATATGCTCTAGCCATGCTCAGGGAGTCAGTTCACTTTCTGTTGCCTACTTCTCCAGCACCATGTTGCATCATGATGTTAATTAAAACACTGAAACTGTAAGACACTCAAGTAAATGTTTTCATTAGTAAGAGTTTCTAAGATTATTGTATCTCCTTGGCAATACAAACTGTAACTGAGACAGTTAAGGTATACAGATTACTCTTGTAACCCTGTCTCAATGTGTTTGTCATTCCTGAGTTTCATTTGTTACAGAACACAGCTGTGA
Organism: Myodes glareolus; assembly: GCF_982192425.1. NCBI lineage: Eukaryota > Metazoa > Chordata > Mammalia > Rodentia > Cricetidae > Myodes > Myodes glareolus. The sequence goes on along the minus strand of NC_142031.1, from coordinate 76,867,502 downwards.
TGAACATGAATAAATGGTCTTGATTGGCTTTTGGTTCAAAAGCTTTCTCCCAGTTCCACAGATTGGACAGTTCTCTGTGAGTTGCTCTGCTGGGTAAAGCTTTGGTGTGATGAATAAATGGAGTGGGGATTGGTCAATCACATCTCTTTCCTGAGTAAGAGTGAATTTGATGCAGGTAATATAAAAGTAATGGAAGCTATCTCCCAAAGCAAAGCAAAGCAAAGCAAAGAACATATCCCAATCTTAGTTTTTTGAAGGTGCAAGTAATTCTTTTTTTTTCTTCCTTAAAGCCAATTATGTTTCCCAAGGTTTAGTTAGTATATTTTCAGAAGGGAGCATGTCACATGATGTTGCCCACCGAGCTTCTCTGTGAATACCCAGACCTCGAAACAGGCGCGTGCTTTCCTGACTCGAGTTCACGAGAATGGACGACTGTCCTAAGGGTTTAAACACACAGACACAAAGAGACCTGCTCATTCACCAAAGAGCAAATGGCCACTTTATTAAACTCAAGTCGGGTATATATTGTAGTGGGCAAGAGGGCAAAAAGGCACGGCCCCCTCCCATCAGGAGCAGTGGAAGAAGATGATAGGTGCCCAGTGCCTCAGGCCAGAAGCTGCTGGGAGAGGCAGGCAGGGCAGGCGTATAGGGCCCCGGCTGGAACCTTGTTCACAGGTGGAATTACCATAACAAAAGAGAGCCAAGTTCTTTCTAAGCTATACCCTCAGGCCAGTGCAGAGCAGAGAGGCCAGGGAGCCAGAGGTCAAACAGCCCTGCAAATCGCCACAAAGAAAAGGGAAAAAGACCTGGGTACTTACAATATGAGGATATCTTGACAAAGTAATATACATTAAATAACACCTACCAATTCTAATTGAAGGATAAATTCTTTCCAGTTGGAAAAAGATTTGTTTTTTCAAAACCAAGAAAGTTCTTCAAATATATGACCCTCAACACACACACTTATAAAAATATGAAGTTAGTGCTTATCCTATCTAATGTCTCAATCCATCAGTCCTGTATAATCCTCAAATATATAAATCCTAAATAGTGATAACTGCATTAAGAAGATGTATTGTGTCAGAAATTATTAGAGCAATAGAAATCTGCTCTCATGAATGGGATTCATACATTAATGGAAGTGACCTCATTGAGATGCATACCCCCTTTCATCAACTTGAAAATACATTAACAAGTCCCTATGAACAAGTAAGCATGCTATTACTAAATTTATTAGGGTTACAAAATCAAGGCAACGGTATTACCAAAAAGCCCATTCAAGAATAGTTGATGACTTACAAAAAGCTACATACCTAGAACTCTCTGCCTAAATTTCATGCAGCTCCATATGAGTTTTCTCCCCAGCAATTGTTTATTGCTATTCTACCCTTTAGTTGGGGCTTTAGGCATCTTGTTACTTTCTTGACATCCTGAGATACCCAAGTTGTATTTACTTTCTGTGTCATTTGAATCTTTTTTCTCCCTCCAGAAGAAAATGTTTCAGTTTTACACACAACCAAGTTTAGGCAGTTGAACATGCATAATGAAAAGGCACATTCAAGTGATAATTTTGAAAAAACATTTTTTCACACCATATTAAACTCTCTTTTCAAAATTCATGACAACTGCTTCTTACCAGTAGGACAGCAAAAGCTATTCCTTTACTCTGTAATACTTTTTCATTACTGATGATAACTGTGAAAATTCACTCAAGTTTCTTATTTGTATAAAGAAAAAAACCAAAAAGTCTTATCCTCTCCAATAAGGGTTCTTCATATAACAGTTTTCTAATCCCTCACCATACTGTTGTTACATACTGATTATAACTTAGGGTTTATCATTCATGAAAGTCAAACAACATAGATATAATTGTACAGTTTCCTATACTCATACATATATTCTTTGTAACTTATTCAAGAAATATAAAAGTTCCAAATAATTTTAGCTCAAATGGCTCACATATCTACATTCCCCACCACAGTGGACATATGGAAGACATAAAATGTCTTTCCTGGAGTGAAGAAGGACACTTAAAAGAAATCCTACACTAACTCAGAATTGAGAAATAGGTGGTTATTTATTTAGGAATAAACTCACAAATCAGAATCCTCTAATGGAATGGAGATCAGAAAACGAAACCTGCAACCAGAATAGAGAGGTAGACGCAGACTCTGCAATAGCGTATATAGTATAAGAGGCCACAACTTAATGGGCGGGTAACCACTAGCTATAAGGCTTCCTATAGCACCTCGCCCTTTTGTCTAAATAAGAACGTTTTAGCCTAATAGAAAATTATATACAATAAGAACAAATATATTCAATGATTATCCTATTCTAAGTAGTTTAACTCTTTTATAGTAAATAACTTGGCCAAGTCATGATAGGAAAGTAACCACAACTATCTAGTCTTGAACCCCATGGAAGATCCAACAAGGGAAATAATATTACTAAAGTAAGCAGGAAGTGCAATCAAGCAACTTCCAAAATGTGCAACAAATGACAGAGACAACTGGCTACCTGGGCAATCACCCAAAGTATCATTTGCAACATCGAAGGAACCAACTTTGGCTAAGGATTAGAATAACTGACAGACCATTTCAAAGGCAGGAAAGTTTTCAAAACTGTCTAACACTTTCTTGGCAAGATTTCACAGTACTGCTTATCCATTTGCAGATACTATATATCTTGTCAGTGGTTGAGGCACAGCATTTCTTTGCCCAAAAGCTAGTTAGGCCAAGAGGAAAACAAGCTCCAAGTGGAGTGTCTTCTGTGCTCAACATTCTCTCAGTAATAGATCAGTGCTGCCAGGAGTAATCGTATCTCACTTCAACAGAACCCTAAGTTATTTAAATGCCATATTCTACATCTCTTTGAAGAGGTTGAAGATTACCTATCTACACAGAATATTATCTCTATGTATCTCTAGGACCTTATTAGTCTAACTATAAGTATAGCTCAACATAGATGAGATGACTATTGACCTAGAATTCTTAATACCTAAGTAACTCAAAGACTAAGACTTCATATTAGAATGTTATACAATAAACAATTGTGCAACAAATGAGAACAATAGCCTCAAATGTAAACAATGTATGAGTATCTTGATCAGAGGTAGAAATATACATTACAATATGATAAATATACATCAATATATAAAAATGCTTTAAGCAGAGATAGCATGCATGCATACAATATTTAATATAATTTAACTTTGTATCAATATACAAGAATTTATAGCAATATAATTGCCTATAAATAATCACTCACAAATATTTACTCTATTACTCTTTATTATTATTAGCGTGAGTAAACTCTTACTAACCTATTATCCCATCTAATATCCCTTTTTGTTTTCAAATTGTGTGGTATACCTGTAACATGCTTAATATTATAATAAGCAAAAAAACTTTTTCATTTTTCTAAAGACATAAGCTAATTATCTGTCTTTATTTGTGAAGGTATACCCACGATTGTCATAACTTCTAATAAATGTATTATTACTGAATCAGCTTTTCTGAGCTTAAAGCAGTTGCCCACTGAATACCTGAATAAGTTATCATGGTGTTGCATACATTTTCTAATTTTCCAAATTCTGCAAAGTGAAACACATCCATCTGCCATATTTCACTCTTTTGAGTACCTGTTGGATTAGTCCCTGCAGGTAGCTGTGTTTGGTTATAGAAACAGCAAGTAGGGCATCTCTTCATAATCTCCTTAGTTTGTTGCCATGTAATAGAAAGCTTTCTTTAAACCTTTGCTATTGACATGATACTTTTAATGAAATTTTGATGCCTATAATATGCATCCAATCAATAATTGATCAATTTCTGCATTACCTTGTGCTAGAGGACATGACAGACCGGTATGGGACCAGATGTGTGTTATGTATAGAAGACAAAGCCTATTCCTGTTTATGTCTTGTACCTGTAAAAACAATTAAGTCAATTTTGTGTCATTTGAATAAATTCAGCAGTTTTATTATGAAAGATAACTCTTTCTGCATATTGTGAATCAGTAACTATATTAAGAGATTCTTTAAAATCCCTTAGCACCATGAAAATAGCATATAATTCTGCCCTCTGGACATAATTATAAGGACTTTTTTCCACTTTACTTAATTCTTCTGATTTGTATCCTGCCTTCCCTATTTTGTTGGTATGAGTATAAAAGGTACAGTTATTGGAGCTTTCAGGGAAGAATCTAAGAAGTTTTCTTTATAAGGTTAAGTCTATTGATTTTGGAATAATTGCTATTAATTTCTCCCAAAAAATTAGCACAATCTCTTTGCAATGGTTTTTTGTCTTCCCATAACATTTTATTTCATCAGTAGTAAAAGGCACTATAATCTCTGCTGAGTCTATACCTGCTAGTTGACAAAGTCTCAATTTACATTTTATAATTAATTCAAAGACTTTTTTCACATAAGTTTTTAATTTTTTTACTTGGTTTATGTGGTAAACAGATCCATTCTAAGATAATATCCCTCTGCAAAAAAAAATCCTGTAGGAGAAATTCTGAAAGGCAATATGACTAGAATACAGTAAAGATTTGGATTCACCCTATCCACATGTGCCTCCTGTAATTTTTCCTCAACAATTGTTAATTCCCTTTCTGTTTCAGCTGTTAATTTTCTGGGACTATTCAAATTTTTATCACCATCTAAGGTTTTGTTTAAATGAATTATTAGTTCACATGTTATCCCAACAGCTGGTTGTAGACTGGAAATGTCTCCTAACAATATTTGAAAGTCATTAAGATTCCGCAACTGGTCTCCCCTAATCTGTGCATTTTGCATCATAGTTTTCTGCAAACTTATTTTATAGCCTAGATAATTGATAGAATCTGTTCTCTGTGTTTCTCAGAAACAATTTGTAATTTCCATTTCAGCAAAACTTTCTACTTCTTCAAACATTCTTTCTAATGTATCTATGTTCATATGTCATCCATGTAATGGTAATTTATAGACTTAGGAAATTGCTTACTTGTTATTTTGAATGGCAGAATTGGCACATTGTGAGGCTATCAAGCATTTCTTGTGGGAGGATTGTCCATTGATATTTCCTGGTAGGCTGAGAATTATTATAAGTAGGCGCTATGGGGCAAATTTTTCTCTATCCTTTTCTTGTAAATGTAGTGAGGAAACAATCTTTTAAATTAATTATTATAAAAGAGGCCATAATTTTGGTAATAGAGACAGCAGAGGAGTTCCAAATTTTAGAGGGCCCATTGGTTGAATTACCTTATTGACAGCTATTCATAAGAGCCCCAGGGAATGCAGCAGTCGCGTGAGTGCTTGGAAAATTTCCAAGTTGTCACACACAGTAAACTCTGCTGTGGTGGGGATTCTGCAAAAGAAAAAAAAATAGATTAAAATGAGAAAAGTAGTCAGGGTTGGGAGAATGGCTGGGCCGTAGTATGGCTATGCCATTAGGCCATCCAACCGGTAGGTGTGGAGTCCGAATCCAAAAGTAGTCAAATGAGGAAATGCATAAAAGAAATCTCACACTAACTCAGAATTAAGAAACAGGTGGTTATTTATTTAGGGATAAACTCACAAATCAAAATACTCTGCTGGAATGAAGATCAGAAAATAAAATCTGCAACCGGAAGAGAGAGGCCAGAAAAGAGAGTGGATGCAGGCTGAATCAGCATATACAGTATAAGAGGCCGTTCCCCAGGATATAACCGCTAGCTGTAAGACTTCCTACAGCACTGGGGGAAGTGACAATTGTTTACAATGAAATTGTTCAACTTTAGAGAACTAAATGCATTTCATATTTTTAGTCATTGTCTTTCACTGTAAGTCTCTATTATCTGTAGGTTATATTATTTTGCTCAGAATATCAGTGGTATAGAGTACATAGTAGCAAATCAACAAAGTTCAAGAAATACTCAGGTTATATAAAACAGAACTTTTTCAGATTTCCCCTGAAGGATTAGTGAGAAAACAGAGCATTTTCCTTAATTTTGATTCAAACATGATTCCCATTAGATAGTTAACCAAATTATATCATTTGCTAAAAGTCAATAAATGCTAATTATATATATATATATATATATATATCACATTGAATTTAATATATTATATATGATGTAAATAGTTATTATGTTATTCTGCTAGGGAATTATGACAAGAAAATCATGAAAAACCCAGGCATTTTCAAAGTAAAGTATTATTTTTAAAGTTATATATTGATAAGTTCCACCATTATTAACAGTTCTGTCCTGGTTCTTTTCACGTTATTACTTAGTTGTGTCATAATGACTTTAGTATTCCTATAAAAATTAAAACTCTAATTTTCTCACCTTTATTTTAATATAATTCATTTAAACTTTAATTTTCATTAAAATAGTAACTGGCACATCAGTAGATAGAAAATGTATGTGCATGTGTACAGAGACTTTTATTCCCCTAACTAGTCAAGACTTATTTTGTGGTAAAGTATGTCTATAAAAAACAGCAGCAATTGTTATTAAATCATTTGTGGCATTGAATTGAAAAAGCTTATTATTTATCTATTGAGAATAAATTTAACAAGCTGATTTGTAGGAATTTACATTTAATTTAAAGAGTTTCACCAAATCTTTATATATAAGATTTTCCTATATTTAAAGGAAGTTCTTTATATTTTACTTTGAGAAATTTTTTTCTCTTAAATAGTAACAAATTCCTTATTTACTTTGTTGATTTATCTGTAGATTTGGCTTCTTAAAATTATAATCATTCTTGTAAAGTTTGAAAACTTGTCTACTTGTGAATACTGAACTTATTACAAGGGGAGGTTCTGTATGCAAATTATGCTGTTATAATTTACAATGTAGAGATAAACATGAGACAATTTCAAAATCAGTGATGACAGCTTTTGTCAATATATATCTTGGAGTAACTAAATGTGGTCATATTAACAGAGAAGTATAGCTGTTTTTCATGAGAAACTATAAAAATTCTTGTTATTTAAAAAATTTGAGCCCTTCAGCGGGGTCATAGGATTCCCCCAACTCAGCCTGCTTTGGAGCTGAGGGTCTGGGGACAAAGTGGTGAGTGAAACTGTGCAAGAGTTACTTTGTTTCACTGAGTCTGCACACAGCCCTTTTGTCTGTGTGGTCCCTGGCCAGCAAGTGGCCCTGAACCTATACCAGAAGATCCATCAGAGAGTTAAGTGTGTTCCCGATCAGCCGGCGGATGCCCCGAAAAGGGAGCACAGACAACTTTCAAACCAAAACTTTCTGGTCATTCAGCAGGACTTCTCTCCTTGGCTACTGTCTCTCTCTTCCTATCCCATTCCAGCTTGCTTCCAGGTTCCCCTTGCCTTCTGTGGGGTCATAGGATTCTCCAATTCAGCCTGATTTGGAGCTGAGTGTCTGGGGACAAAGTGGTGAGTGCAACTGTGCAGGAGTTCATTTGTTTCACTGAGCTGCACGAAGCAAGCTCACCCTTTTGTCTGAAAGGTACCTGGCCAGCAAGTGGCCTGATCCTGTACCAGGAGATCCATAGGACAGCATTTGAAAGAAGAAATGAGCAGGTGCCAATGCAAGAATTTCTCCAACAATCTGAAAAACAGCCTGATAACACCAGAACCTAGTGAACATACAAAAGGAATACTTGAACACCATAATCCTGAAGAAGTAGAAGAAGTAAACATTATGAAAGTGATAGAGTCCCTAAAACAGGATGTGAAAAACTCCCTTAAAGAAATGAATGAGAAGAATAACAAAAAATTTGAAGAAATGAATAAATCCCTCAAAGATACCCTAGGAAACCAAGAAAAAGCAATCAAACTGGTAATGGAAACAGTTCAAGACTTGAAAACAGAAATGCAGGCAATGAAGAAAACACAAACTAAGGGACAGTTGGATATGGAAAATCTGGTTAAACAAACAGGGACTACAGAGACAAGCATAACCAAGAAAATACAAGAGATAGAACAAAGAATCTCAGATGCTGAAGACACTATAGAGAAAATAAATACACTGATGAAAGAAAACAGCAAATCCAACAAATTTTCATCACAAAACATCCAAGAAATTAGGGAAACCATAAAAAGACCAAACCTAAGAATAATAGGGGTAGAAGGAGAAGAATTACAGCTCAAAGGCCCAGAAAATATATTCAACAAAATTATAGAAGAAAACTTTCCCAACCTAAAGAAGGATATTCCTATGAAAGTACATGAAGCATACAGAACACTGAATAGACTGGATCAAAAAAAAAATCATCCCCTCACCATATAATAGTCAAAACACAAAACATACAGAATAAAGAAAGAATATTAAGAGCTGTAAAGGAAAAAGGTCAAGTAACATATAAAGGTAAACCTATCAGAATTACACCTGACTTCTCTATGGAAACCATGAAAGCCAGAAGGTCTTGGATAAATGTGCTGCACAAACTAAGAGACCACGGATGCAAGCCCAGACTATTAATCTCAGTCAAGCTTTCATTCATTATCAATGGAGAAAACAAGATATTCCAGGATAAAAACAAATTTAAATAATACATAGCCACAAATCCAGTCTTACAGAAAGTAATAAAAGGAAAATCACAACCCAAGGAATCCAACAATGCCCACAATCACTCAGACATCTAGTAACCCTTCAATAGCACAACTCAAAGAAGGGAAACATACAAACTCTACCATCAAAAAAAAATAACCAGAGTTAACAACCACTGGTCTTTAATACCAATGGACTCAATTCACCTATAAAAAGTCACAGGTTAAGAGATAGGATGCAAAAACAGAATTCAACATTCTGCTATTTAGAAGAAACACACCTCAACCACAAAGACAGACATCTACTCAGAGTAAAGGGTTGGGAACATGTTTTTCAATCAAATGGACCTAAGAAACAAGCAGGTGTACTATACTAATATCTACCAAAATTGACTTCAAACTAAAATCAATCAGAAGAGATGGAAATGGACACTTTATACTCAGAACAGAACAATTCATCAAGTTGAAGTGTCAATCATGAATATCTATGCCACCAATATAAAAGCACCCCATTATGTAAAATAAACATTACTAGAACTCAAGGCACATATCAAACCCCACACACTAATAGTAGGAGACTTCAACACCCCCCTTTCACCAATGGACAGGTCAATCAGACAGAAACCTAACAGAGAAATAAGAGAACTAACAGAGATAATGAATCAAATGGACTTAAGAGACATCTATAGAACATTCCACCCAAATAGGAAAGAATATACTTTCTTCTCAGCACCTCATGGAACCTTCTCGAAAATTGATCACATACTCAGTAACAAAGCAAACTTCCACAGATACAAAAAAAAATTATTAGTAACCACCTGTGTCTTATCGGATCACCATGGAATAATGTTAGAAGTTAACAATAATTGTACCCCCAGAAAGCCTACAAACTCATGGAAACTGAACAGTGAACTACTGAACCACCCCTGGGTCAGGGAAGAAATAAAGAAATTAAAGTCTTCCTTGAATTCAATGAAAATAAAGACACAACATACCCAAACCTCTAGGACACTATGAAAGCAGTGCTAAGAGGAAAGTTTATAGCACTAAGTGCCCACATTAAAAAAAACAGAGAAAGCTCACAATAGAGACTTAACAGCACAGCTGAAAGCTCTAGAAAAAAAGAAGCAGACTCACCCAGGAGGAGTAGAAAATTGGAAATAATCAAACTGAGGGCTGAAATCAACAAAATAGAAACACAGAAAACAAACCAAAGAATGAATGAAACAAAGAGCTGGTTCTTTGAGAAAGTCAACAAGATTGATAAACCTTTATCCAAACTAAACAAAAGGCTGAGAGAGAACATGCAAATTAACAAGATCAGAAATGAAAAGGGACACATAACAACATACACTGAGGAAATTTAGAGAATCGTTAGGTCTTACTACAAAAACTTATATGCCACAAAGTTGGAAAATAGACACTGAGGAAATTCAGAGAATCATTAGAACGTACTACAAAAAATTTATATGCCACAAAGATGGAAAATGTAAAAGAAATGGACTTGTTTATAGATAAAAACCATCATCATTTAAAATCAGGGACAGAATATTCAATTTCTAGAATCAAATTTTCTTGTCAATTACATAGGTCCCTTACTTGTTATTGCCATAACAAGTAAGTAGAGCACAGTAGCATAATGCCTAATTAAAACAAAGCAGAAAAGTGTTTGGGTTGAGGCTGGCAACATATATCCAAAGAGTCTGGAATGTTTGGGTGGAAAATTCCGTCACAAGCTCTGTCCCTTGGGAGTTGCCTCAGACTCTGTCTCCAAGAAATTCCACCACTGCCACAGGGTATTTAAACTGCCTCTTAGAGAACAAACACGTGGTTTTCGGGTCTTCCCCACCCCCCATCTCCTCTCTGAGAGTCTGGAAGGACAAAAGGGAGCATTGGTATCCATTAAACCAGGACTTTTTCTAATTTTGTTTGATTCGGTCTGATTTGGATTGGATGAGGTTTATTAGGGTGCAAAAGTTTTCATCTGGAGGTTCCACTGAGGCAGATGTTTTTCCCACCAGTCAAGGACCACTTGTTGGGAAAATACCCTTCTCCTCCATACCTGGTTTCTACCAGGCTAAGATCAGTTTCATCTGGGTAAGTTCCGACTTCCGTGTCATTGCCTCATTTGATTTGGACTGTCCTGTGACATGCCCTACCACGGTCATGCCAGGCTCCCGACCTGACCTGGAAAATAACCTTCTTTGTTCTGGGAAACAAGGATCTGGCTTGTCCTTTTGGGGTTTCTTTATCAGGAGACATCTTTTTAAGGAATTTTTCATGCGCCTTTCCTTTTTGACCCAGTATCTACCACAGTGGACACATTGCACCAGGCTTTGAGTCCTGAGTCCTGGCATGGACTAAAGAAAAAAAAAATCGAGGCCTGATCTCTAAACACCTTTGGGCAGCCTTTTACAAAATCTTTAAATTGGGGCTAACTGACACCTTTCATCCCTTAATGCCTAAAACCTTTTTGCCAGCATAAAACAAAAAAGCCCCCTATATGCCCTTGGTTTCTGGATGTGGTGCTCCTGTTCCCACTTCCTAACCTCCCCCCCTCACTCCCCCATCCAAGCTGTTTACTGTTTGTCTGCATTCCTTGAATATAATCTGGTCACTCTGGGATTCTCTCTACAATGGATCCATTTCCCCTGTTTTTCCACTTTAAAATTGCATAGGTGTTGCAACCTTATGTTTCTTTTCTCCCTTACAGCATTTACTGATCTGGCCCTTAATGGGATCTCCTGTGTGCTTGCCTGGCTTATGCAGACTACGCTAGGATTTTACGTTGGTTAACTGACAAAAGTTTCCAAAAAATGTTTTCTTTGTCTGTCCGCTAATATAAATGTATAAATAGTGTGGCCACAGTCTTCTTGTTTTGTGTTTGTGTGTATATGTGTGCTTGTTTTAAAATCTATAAAACTTAAAACTCCAGAAAATAACAGCTCTGGAAAAATACAAATATGTGGATAGTCACCATTTTTGGTTGTGGTTAAAGTAAAAACATCAGAACATCTTTGGTAAAAATACCCACATGCCCTAAACTTACCAAGGAGACATTCCACCTCCAATAAACTTTGACTTACTAAAATATTCCTTCTTTTTGCATTGGTAAGCTCTAATTAATCGGGTAAACTTAACCATATGTAAAATTTAACTTATATGTCTAATTTGGATATACCTGACAAGTAATGGTACCCTAATTCTCAAGTTCCTTTATGGATCTAAGAATATGGCATTGAGAGTATGGAATTTAACAAAAAAGCTTTTTATGACAGAGAGACATGCCAGCTACTGCAGCATCCTATAGCTCCTCCAAGAAGATTCATTGTTGCAGCAGACCTTCCACCTGGAGGCTTGCCTTTCGGTATCGAAAAGCCACCCACACAGCAAAAAGCTGCCTTTTACTTCATCAACATCCTGGACACTACACTGGGGGATCAATGATCTCATCCTGCCAAAATATGAGACTCAACCCTACCCCCACAGCAAAATCTTTGGGCCTCCTGGACTCGGCAGCTAATAGCATGTACTGCTTCTAAGACTGGGATCCGCCAAAGACCAGGAAGAGTCTTGAAATTGACTGTGTAGTTGAAAAAAATATTGTCTCATTTCTGCTCATTGATCCCTGTCAGATCTGTCTGATGACATTTGATGACTTAAGGTACTGGCAGTTCATTACTTCATTTGTTAAGTTTCCTGTTAAAAATAAAGACAGATGTTCCTCTTTCACAGGCTTCATAGGACAGGATTATCAGGTTTCAGGTATATCGTCAAAGGTTTAGAGTTTTCAAATTCCTTTATCTGATCTGGTAAAAACTAAGTCTCCAGACCCTATTTCAACCCAACCCATTTTGAAGCATATTTTACAGTTCACTCTTGCTGTCTGGTCCAAGATCAACTTACAAAGGGCCTTCCAGATAACACCAGCACCTTCACCAGTTCCTGGAACTCCACCACCACTCCTGGCTCAAATGGACACCTATTCAACAACTAAAATCTGATTTTAAAGGATGTATATGCTCTCATGTCTCACTTATCCATGCCTTTCCTGTACAACCATTCTTTCGGGCAGTTAATCACCCTTCCCATGGTTAGTGCCACTGAAAGAGCCAGTAATAACAATGTATTTTTTTTCCTAGCCACCTGCCTTCTCATCTCTCTCAAGGAATAGATACCTGAGGTCCCCAGGATGACAGTTTACAAGATGGCTCTCCAGCCACACCTTCTGCTGAGTTTGAGCCCATCATATTCCAACTCTTCCCTCTTCCACATCACCCCATAACTGGAGAAAGTAGCCAGAGTTGAGCCACAATTCCTATACCCAAAGAATCTGGAATGTTTAGGTTAAGGTTTCACTCCAACTCCTGGAATCCATATATCCATGGAGTCTGGAATGTTTGGGTGGAAGGTCCATCCAAGCCCCTGACTGGGATGTACAGCTCTGTGTTTTGTTTAGTTGTGATTTTCTGGATTTTTCTCCATCCATTACAAACTTCTGTGGTTTAAGGATAAATGTTTATAATGTAGTTAACGATTATTTAAAGTGGTGGCTATAGGTTCTTCTCCATGATTCAGGAATCCAGTAGCCTTAGGTAGCTGTTGAGATTTCTAATACCAGGTATACTTTCCTTTTTGTTGAGCAAACTTAAGATAGTGAACCTAGTGATAAAAGAACATGAAAAGAGAATCAAGTAAAGTTTCATTTAGGTAAGTACATCATCAAAATTTGACCTCTTATTTATTTATCAGTTGCCTTTAATCATGTCTTAATAGTCAACTTGGAATTACAGCTCAAATGAAATTTACCAAAGAATTAAAGCAATATGATTTATAGAGGATTAAAAATTAATAACTGGTATAGATGAATTGCAAAAGAACAAAATGCAAACATCTTGAAGTTGGGAAACTAAGATTTAGTGAGATAAAAGAAATATTTTGAATTTACTTTAAAAATAGAAACTCAAATGAGAACATGTCCTCTCCCTTTATTTACCCTCAACAAAATGATAGACGGTTATTGTTGAGAGCCAGACTGATTCAAGTCTTTCTCAGAGGTCCTGAAGAAAGAACAAAGGAAACACTAGTTCTGTGTCTTTATTCAGGAGCAGATTCAGGCTGGATGTGACTGGATTCAGCACCTCTGAGAAATTAAGGTGTGGTTTCTTTTTATATAACTCTTTCACTGGCTTTTAGTTTTAGTCTTAAAGCAGCTGTGTCTGAAGCATACTTGAAGCAGGCTACCTTCACCTTGGACTTTAACACCTTTTTATAGTAAAGACAAACTAGGTACATATCTCCTTATGACTAATCTTCTATTTCTCAAGGACAGATTATACCCCACCTGTCACCTTAACTACAAATTGTTCTGTACTGCTTGTTCCAGGAAGTGTGCCTTTGTTTCAAAAAGTTGTTCTGAACATCTTGCAACCCCACCCTTCTTTCTAATAGTTATTATAGCCACCTAATATTATGACTACTTTATTATGATCACCTGGTTATGCGTATGTTATGCCTTTATTATAAGCCCAACTATTTATGCACCAAATCCTCTCACTTCTGAGCTATAAAAATCTTTTCTTTCTCACATTCAATGTTGATCACTTGAACCCTGTCTTTAGGGGAAACAGCCTGTGTACGTGAATAAAAAAAAATGCTTGTTTTAATTAGTTCCTTAGTTTAATTAATTTGGTCATGGTGGTTTGGTTTGGTAATCTTCCTTCTTGTATCTTTGGGATTAGCATTATTCAGTATTCTCTTAGCCAACAATGTCTGATTTAGTTTTGTGCTTACGTTAGCCATTTCCCGACTGCAAATTGTTGTGAGATGCTGTACTTTTTAAGAAACTTGAGTAGCATAAGTCACCACCTTAACCAAGACCTCCTGGTTCTATTTCCCTGTTTATTTATCATTTTGTGGTCTCCCCCTTGACACATTGCCATTTGGGACCTTTATTCCTGGAAGTTAGATTCAGAGTCCAGTTCATATAGCATATAGTAAAGCAGCCCAAGCAAGAGCAGTTTCTTGATCAAATGGCTGGTCTCACCACATCAAAAGAAAACTCCACATGGCTTCTTCCATTCCTATAATCCTCTTGAAGTAATTTGTGCTGTCAGGAACAAACGTGTCTCACTGTCAAGGAAAATCTAAGTTCCTAAAATATTTTAAATGCCATATTCTGTAAATTTTTTAAAGTCTTTGAAAGTTGCCTATCTATTTGAAGCATATCTAGAAAATCTAACTAACATGACTATAAGTTTGACTATTATAAATGATTATTTGTATTTTTAACTATAATTTAAATTTTAAATCAGGTGCAAAAACATAATACTTTAACAAGAGTAGAAGTATAAATATGGCATAACAAAATTGACCTGAAATATTTTTATCAATGAACCAAAATCTGTATCAATGTAAAGTATTTTGAGATTAACAGTTGTTTTTTGGACTAAAATAAATTTAATAATCTACCTTTTTAATCATGTCTACATCATAGCCCCCTTTTTTATTTAGAAAGAGTTTTACTATGAACATTAACCATTTGCAACTAACCCCCTTAAATAAAAAAAAATATAAACAATACTTTGGGAAGTTGGGCATAGTTTTCTATACTACTGTCTGCTGATTGGGGGCAATGGTAATCTTATGGGGATCCTGAGAAAATTTAGAATTATAGTTAAATATTGGCTGTAGTAGGCTATGGGGCTGCACAGTCTCAACCAGTTGTTTTGAAGCTCTTCTGGAAGTTGAATCTCCTGGTTCATTGCTCCCATGGAGACCTCTCAGGGTGTCTGACTGGATCAAATTATATTAGCCAGAAAGAATCTACAGCTTCTCATCTTCTGTTGAAAGAAAGGCAGAATTTCTTTTCCAAAGCAATGTATACGTAGACCAAAAATTGAAGTTAAGATACCGTTATATTTGTTTATCTTAGCAGCCTACACAACAAAATGTCTTTCTGCAATTAGGTCATTAACAATTAAGAAACTGAAAAAAAAACCCACAGTAGTGTACATAATCCAGAGGCTCTGTGTATTTTTTTTATCTGTACATGGCCAGTTTCTTTTATATTATTTTTACTGTTTCTATAATGACTTTATTTTATTTTTAAATATTTCTATAATTCTTTATACTCATTTTCTGTTTTTCTTAAGCCTGTGTACATTATTTATACATATTGTGACCCATTTAGATATTAATTTTTTAAAATTTATTTTTTTTCCATTCAAAAATTTACACTTGCTCCCCTCCTCCCATTCCCTTCCGCTCCCCCACTCACCATCCTCCCTCCCTTTCCCTTTTTAAGAGAGGGCAGGGAATCCTGCCCTGTGGGAAGTCCAAGGCCCTCCCCCATTTATCCAGGCCTAGGAAGCTTTGCATCTATATAGACTAGAGTCTCAAAAAGCCAGTACATGCAGTAGAAACAAGTCCCAATGTCTTTATCAATGGCTTCTCAATCAGCCCCCATTTTCAGCTGCAATCAGAGAGTCCGGTTTGATCATTCAGTCCCTGTCCAGCTGGATTTGGTGAGCTCCCATTAGAACAGGCACACTGTCTCAGTGGGTGGACCAACACCTCCCAGTCCAGATTTCCTTGCTCATCTTCTCCCTCCTTCTGCTCTTCAACTGAACCTTGGGGGCAGGTCCAGTAAATATTAATTTTTGACTGAATTTAATTTTATTGTGTATCTGAAATCTTTTTTGATCACTGCTTTAAACTGTAAAATAGGCATGACTAGGACCAGAGTGGCTACTTTGGCTGCTTTTTTCTGATCCACATTGCTTTTCAACATGGCAGAGGTAGCAATGAGTGTCATGCTTATCCCCATCCCCAATGCTGCCATCAGGTAGTGTGCAGAAGGTACTCAAACCTTTTTTGTATCTATGGGCAAAAGTTAATTCTACCACAAACCACAGACTGATTAGCCTCTCTGTATCAAGGCCTCTGTGAGAGTCTAGAAACACGTCACACTGCTTAGCACATGGTGGCAAGTGACCGGCTCCATCTTGCAGGAAATTGTTGGGAGACATACATCTTTGTACTGCTGCTGGCATAAGACTGTGAGACTAAGAAGCTCTATGCAGCTCCATTTCTGTGCATTTATAACTTTTTAAAAAAACTTTCTCAGGCCCTAAAGAAATTTGAGAGCCTCACATTGTTATGCCATCTATAGTTGGGGGTTTCTGGTCCTGTCATATATATATATATATATATATATATATATATATATATATATATATATGCACATACACACATTTTTATTATAACAACTCCAAGGCTTAATATTAATTATAAGTTCAGGCTTATTATTACCTAGCTCTTAAAATTTAAATTAACACATTTCTATTTGTCTATATTTTACCATGAGGCTCATGGCTTTTACCTCACATTTTGCTTCCCTGGTGGCTGCTGCCATCTCCCTTACTCCACCTTCTTTTTCCCTGTATCTTTGCTTGGATTTCCCACATGGCTCTCTTCTGCCTGGCTATTGGTCCAATCAGCTTCTTTATTAACCAATAGTAATAAAACATATTGACAACATACAGAAAGTCATCCCACATCAGTATCTTCTCTCAGTGTCTCTAGCTCTCATTTCCTCTTCAAGTTAAACACTTTAGTGTTTTACTATAGATCATGTCATTTCAGAGACCAGAAATCTTATTTTAAAATGTGAGTAATGGAAGAGATTACTGGAATTTGGCATTTTTGCTTATAGGTCACTTCCTAGAACTTAAGATTCTCATCAACTGTACAGAAGTCTGAAAGTTATTATTCATATATGGAAGTAGAAGCAAAATAAGACTTAATAAAGAGCTTTTCCATTTCTGTCACACAGATCCACTACACATTTCAGTTCCTTTACTTTTCATTACAATATCCTTAAAGGGAAGACAAGTTGCAATACCTGGAATGAATCCCCAAGGTTACAAACTAGGAAAGAGGACCATTGGTGATGCTCCTCTTGAATGTCACTGTGGCATTTTTAGATGTATCTTGAGAGCCAGGGAGGAGAATCAGAATTGACTTTCTTCCACGCACCAACCAACCAACCCCCCACACAGTGTTTCTCCTTCTACTCTAAGCAATTTTTGTATACTCAGCAAAGCCTTGAACCACAAGTTAAACCAACAACTTGTTGTTGCCCACAAAGAATGAGAGGAAATTTTTCTTTCCCATTAGGATTGCAGTTAAGTTTTGAAGCCAGTTGATGGAGTGTAAAAATCAGATGTAAATCTTCCACTTGACTTTTATTTCATAATAGAATGACTGCAACTGTCTTAAGTATTTCAGAATCTTCATGTGAAAGGAAAGGCAGCATTATTCTAGATGTCACAATTGAAAAGAATCACAAACAAATAGCTGTGTTACTGCTGTCTAGTCTTTATTGATCCATAATTCAAACAAGGCTCAATCTTCTTTTAAATCTTAGGCTTAAAAAATAGTGTCTCCTGTCACTTTAGCTCCAGAATCAGTAAAATTTAACATTTTTAAATGTGACCCCAGGGACACAGATACTTTTGAAAGCCAGGTAAACTAATAGCTCCCATCATTTATTTTTGAACCCAATGAAGAATAATAGCTATTTTCATCAGGATATATCTATGTGGTGGATTGAAAGAAAATGCAGTCAAAGGTAGTGCCACTATTAGAAGATGTGGCCTTCTTGTAGTAGGTGTGTTCTCATTGGAGAAAGTGTGTCACTGTGGAGGCAGGATTGAGGTCATTGCAATGAATTATTAAAATTTGCTGCAGGTTTCCCGGCAGACAGGGGGCAGTGGGTCCCAGGAGCAACCAGTACTGGACAGGGCCGGGGCACGAGACCACGCAGCAGGTCTCCAAAGGTGGCTGGTCCCCTGGGCGTCCCCGTGCTAGCCATGTGGGCTGCAGGTGAGCAAAAGACAGGCACACCATGTAGAGTAAAGTTGGACATTTATTAGGTGGGTTATGAAGGGGAAGGGGAAAGGGGAGAAGTGGGGAGAGAGAGAGAGAGAGAGAAAGAGAGAAGAGGAGAAGGGGAGAAGTGGGGAGAGGCAGAAGCTGTCTCCTCAGCGGAAGATGGAGAAGACCAAGGCTGCAAGCAGCTAGGGAGTAGGCATGGCTTGTCTCTTAAAGGGACAGAATAGATAATTGCAGTCATATTATATATGCTCAAGAAACTGCACAGTGTCTTAATTCACTTTCTTTTGTCTGCATGATGTAGACACAAGGCTACTTCTCCAGTATCATGTCTTCCTGAATGCCAATATGTCACAACCTGATGACAATGGTCTAAACCTTTGAAAAGGTAAGCTACCTCAATTAAATGATTTTCGTTTATAAGAGTTTCTAAGGTCATGGTGTTACTTCACAGCAATAGAAACTCTAAGACAATCTGAAAAACATTCAAGTGGTAAGGTGTCAGACCTTCTGTATAAAGTGTATGGATGAGCTCACAGTTCCTGTGGTCTTTCAAAAATAAGTTAAATAGTTTCTTAAATCAAAACCTTGAGTCAAAGGTCTTATAGTAGCAATAGAAGCAAACAAATGGGTGCATTCTAGATTTCTCTATTCCCTTTCTAAAGCTTATTCCATCTATTTATCCCAAAACAGAAGGTTACCAGGAACAGGGAATTTGGAAAGATAGGGCCTAAACCTAGTATTAGCTGTCATTTCCTACATTCTTCTAGTGTCTCCTTTCAGAATGTCTACCAACACAGAGGCAGTAAAAATATTTGGCAACACATTGTGGGTAGTGTATGATAGGTTGTATGATTGTCTACTGTTGTGTTCGTCTTTCTCTTGTGCTATAATTGTGCATCCTTATTCATTCTCAGGTAAATTTGTGTATCTCAATATATCTAACTGATAACCTCATTTATATCACTTGATCAATTTCAGATGCAAGATTTGATATTCTTTGGCATGTGGACATATTCTCCTTTAATATGATCCAATAAAAGAAAACCAAGAAAAAGATAGTTGTGAATAAAATGTTTATTTTTGTTTTAGCAAATAGAATTGAAAGGATATTTGCAACACTTTCTAAAGTTAATGTAGGATCTCACTAGCCAATCATCTAACCAATAGTGAATATTTAACATATTATTTGCTAGATGGCACATTGCAACTGTAATAATAAAAAAATATGGTTTCATTCAGGTATAGACAACAATAAGAGCTCTTGTAAATGGTTTTGTTCCTCTGTCATAATTGTTCTCATCCATGAAAGAAAAGTCAGTGCGGTAGTCAAATCTTTACACAATGCTCTTTTATCCCTAGGGTGTCTATTTGTCAAAATTATAAAAAAATAAGAATAAGAAGGCAGACTATTCTTCATGAAAATTTACCAGTGGATGCTATGTATGTTGGGTGTTTCCAGGTTCATGATCTCTTATTCAATGATGAAATAGGTGCAAGGCAACACTGAATACGAAGCAAATGGATAAATCAGTTTAGGTGACCTTCCACAGCAGCAGTAAGTAAGGACACTCCAGAGTTCCAATTGTTGTTGTTGTTTGTTTGTTTGTTTGTTTGTTTGTTTTAATGAGGATTAAGAGAAAGAATTGCTTATTTCTAGGCATACATTTAGGTGGGTTTCTATCTTCACTGATTCATTGACAAGCTTGGATTATGCATCCTTTGCTCACTCCTTTCCTGTAATACTTCTGATATTAATTATTAACACATATGCACTGGCAAAAATAAGATGGTGCAAAAGAGATACCACATAGGAGTTCAGTTCTAGCATGCAGTATATATTATTACACGTGCATTCAAAACAACTCTATTAGTCTTTTTTTTTTCTAGTTTTAGACCTGGACATAAGTGGAGTATAATTAAGTAGTAGAACTAAGTTTAATAGTTGTTTAGGTAAACAGAAACTATCTTATTATTCAGATAAGATGTGTAGGTAGTTCAGTGCAGGCAGGGGTGCCACATTGATAGAGTGTTGTTAGATGCATGCCTGGAAAAGTGGTTTGTGGGCATAGAGCATGCTGGTACAACTCCAGCACTAGGTGTTGCTCCTTCAGCTATTTTATATGCGAAAAGGTAATTTACCGGTAAAATTACCTTAAAGTATTTAATTGGCCTTAAGGAAATGAAAATCATCTTAGCTAATCTACTAATTAAAGCCTTTTAAAGTTGAGAGATTTTTCTGACTGGAAAGTAAAATCAATAGTGATATACGGCAGAACCACGGCTGGTATTGATAAACAACAAAACTATAGCTGCTTTGTGACAAAAGGTACCATCCGACTCACTATGGTTTCTGGAAATTGACAGCAATCACTAAATAGCAGTCAGCAAGAAATTAGGGGTCTCAGTTCTACAACCTCCATCCTCCTGACCCCCACTAAATGAGTTCTGTTTACAGTGAGCAGGAGTCCTCACCAAGAAGTATAGCTTTGGTTCGTGCTAGAACCTAAGCAGAAAATGCAAATCAGCCCATAACACACTCTGCTCCTACTATGTTTTATTTCTAATAACAGAGTTTGTAATAAGTATTTACATAACAATAAAGGACTAGTGCAACGATTCAATTGACTTTTAGTCTTCTGTGACTGTCATAGTTCAAGCTACCATGCCCTGCCAACCATCTATATAAGTAGACTAGGTAGCCATCAATAAAGTCAGCCACCAAATTGTTATGACTCGTAGGGTATTGAGATGATAGCTTTAATCCTTAACATCCCAGATTTGTGTGTCAATACCTAAAATCCCTTGAATTGTGGGCAAAGCTTTTCCTATAACACATAGTTTCTTCAGAAAGGAATTTTAATGTCTTAAAGTTACTCACACTGAATTCGAAAGGGAACCTACAGTGAAGGAAGATGCTCTCTCCAGAGTTGGCACAAGCAAGGTCAGTCATGAAGGGTGACAGAGCAGAGATATAATAGTAGAACAAAAACACCCATCATGTCACAGCTAAGTGCAGAATGGCCCCACTTTCTTCCTTGCTGAATTTAAATATGTTCATAAAGTTGTCTTTCCTGCTTCTCTGTGTCTGTTTTTATTTCAGTCCAAAGCAAAGTTCCTAATTTACTATAATACTAAATCCTTTTTTTCTTTATTTTAGCTTGCTACAAAAGAGTCATATTGCTCAATGAAATCTCCAAGTCCAAGCAAAAGATACTGGATGAGTTAGACTAATCACAATACATTTGATGCGCTCCCTTTCTGAATTCACAGTGACTGTCAAAGAGATTCAACCTCGGATGTTTCTTCCTGGTTTGTGACTCTGCTTGTTCAGGACTTCTAGCAATGTATACTGGCTTTTAATCCTTTTTCTTGTCTTTGTCGTGTTGTAGGAACCTTTCTGGAAAAATCACTTCAACACCAATGAGAGTGGAAAAGAATAGATGTTACAGTGGACCAAATCCAGGACAGCTCCTGAAATGCTTTGATACCAGGTACAGTATGATTTTTCATTTTATATCCTAAAGCTATAAGGGATGGTAGGCAAGCAAACAACTTTTTGCAGATACTTATACATAGTAGCCAATAGGTTGTTAAGAACAACGGCCCGCTATTTCAGCTATTCCTCCAGGTTATTCTGTTTGAGTTAACAAGTGAAATAATGCATAGCAAACAAGCAGTAGAAGCAGCCCTTTAAATTACAAAATAAATCACTATTTAATAACTGACCTTTTCTACCTTGTTCTTTTTAATTTCCTCTTCATAATATCTTATGTATTTATGTTGGAGAAATGGGTTGCTTCTCCCAGTGTATCATATGTACACTTCTCTGTTGGCTCATTTGTACCCCTAACCCTAACCATAGCATTTTGGAGGACCACTGTTGTCAAAGAATCTATTTCATTGATAAGAGTGACAAAACTTTCCTGAACAATAATTAAGTTTTTCTTGATCTGAATATAGATAAGGCTATATTGGTCTTGTTGACTGCCTGTTACAGCAGCACTGGTGGTTATAGATTTTGTCAGAGACATTCCTAACATGAATTGTGAAACTAAAATAGGTATTATTATTATTATTATTATGTCTTGAATATAAGAGACATAAGTATGCTGAAGCCTACTTCCTGGGAGCACATCTAAGAGAGTAGCCAAGAATTCCAGTCTTCAGTTTACTCCTGGGTAGTAAGTAGAGATATACTTGGGATGGGTAAAAACAACAATTAGGAACTACTGTTCTTTTACCTAATTTGTACAGGTTTTTTATTATCTTTACATATTAGGACCCATTTTATGATCTGTGCAGGTGGCTCAGTTAAACCTGTCCCTTTTGTGTTGTTAGTCAGGCTATGGTTAGACATTCCTTTTATAGAACAGGTGATGTGGATTATGTGTAAGCACATCCAGAAGTACTCACATAGTAAAGAAACTCATGGATAGCTTTTCCTAAAGCTAGCATTTGAAAGCATGTCTTTTTTGATATTTTTTTCTTCCATTTTACCCTCCTTCCCCAACTCCCATCACAGACCCTTTGTGGCCCAAACAAGTTGTTTTCCTGTGGAAGTTCGCTTCCTGGCCCCTTTTGCTGAAAAGTCCACTTATGACAGTATTTAAGATCAATAGGCTTCCTCATGATCCAGTCATCCTTTATCCTTTGGCCAATTGTCCAAAAGCTGTCACTAGCTGGGGTCTTCTTCAAAAGGAAACACAGGCTGATGTACTGGTGTAGGCATTTCTATCACATGATGGTCTGAAGAATGGTCTGTTGCTGGCCTATTTCTCAGTAGAAACACCCCCTGGAGTAAATGAGGTAAATCCGCTTTAGGGAGCAGTTAGTCATACTAATAGGAGTCTAGAAATATGAGTTGTCCTGGGACAAGGTTGTTCTCCAGACTAATTTATATTATATGATGGGATTACAGATAATCACCCACAAGATCAGGAAGGACATCAGAAAGCAGATGTTTTCATCCTAAGGTCATTTTGTGATGGTGAGTTTCAGAAACTGTTCTCATGGTTCATTCCTGGTTGGGGTGAACAGCTGCCTTGTTATGGGTATGGTGTATTCACAGCTTGATACCTACAATTTCAGGAATTTCTGAGTGTAGTGTTAGTCAAGTCTTTCAATAATTGGTGAAGGCGGGTGTGTCCACAAAATCAGGCCCCCCCCCCCGAGTCCTTTCAGAGCAGTCATTTGGGAGGAGACCAAACATGATCTTAAAAGGAAAAGGTAAAGGTTTGATAAGAATGACCCCCCATTGGCACATAGATGTGAATGCTTGATCAATTTTTTGGAGAAGTGTGTCACTGGAAGTAGATTTAAATATTTGAAGAACCCAGTAGCTCTCTCTTTTTTTCCTATACAGATCCAGATATAGAACTCTTAACTGCTTATACAGCATGATTTCTAGCTGAATGTCACCATGCTCCTTGCCATGATGTTAATGGGATAACGCTCAGAAACTATAAGCCAGTCCCATTTAAATGCTTTCCTGTATAAGAGTTGCCATGGTTATGGTATTGTTTCACAGCAACAGAACATTGACTAAGACAGACAGCAACCACATGTTTGGTACATACAAGGAGTATGTACAAATATATATGGTACCATAAATAGTATGAGTGGCAGAAATTTGTTCAACAAAAGACTATTAGTTGGCAATGTTTGGCCAGTGCTTATTTAAAATTCTATTTATTGATTTTTCTTTTTATTTTCAGGGCAGGCTCTTACTACATAGCCCTTGTTGTCCTGAAATATACTGTGTAGACCATGCTGGCCTTGAATTCAGAGATCTGCCTGTCTCTGACTTCCACGTGATGGGATTCAAGGCATATGCCACCACAACTTGCCATTTATCCTTTTCAATTCAGTCTGAAGATTGGGGATGGTACCATGTGTGCAAATTACACGTTAATTCATGGTGAAGATGGGAAAAAAAATCTATCTTGCCTGAAGTGGTACACCTTATAACCAGCAAGTATCAGAACTCTCTACTGGGTTGAATTCCAGTAAAGTCCACTTCTAAATTAGATGTTCAAATGAACAGAACATCTATTTATTGTATCAGCCTTTGTTGTTATTGTTGTTGTTGTTGCAGAAAGGCTTTTTTTAGCTAGTTGGGTCAGTGTTAGCATCTTCAGTCATATGAAATATTTGCAGGAATTCCTGTAGGTCGTTTTTTTTCAAATGGGTTGAACCTGGGAACTGCAATTCTCTGGAATTATTACTGTACTATTTGTGGTAATCTGCCAGTCTCCTCGTTTTCAGGAGCCCCTTCACAGTTGTGCTTTTCTTTTCTGGCTTATATTAGGGAACTTCAGAAACACTTGGACTGTAAACAAACCTTCTGGGATTAAGGAATGGAGCTGCAGTGCTATGTCTTCCCCTAGGGCAGCTTATTGGTTGCCTGGTCTACAAGTTGGCTTCCCTGACTCACATGACACGACACTGTGAGAGCTTAACAATGCACCACTGCCACAGTGGAGTCCTAGATAGCTTATAGGAGTAGGAATATTTAATTTTTAAAATTTTTTAAAAAGTTTCTTTGTTCTCTGAGATAAGCAGTTCCTTTTCTCCATGTATTATTTCTTTGGTCTCTTTCCCCTGTTGTAGGTTTCAGCTTCCACCATTGAAAAGATAACATATCTGAAATCAGTAGAAACTAGAACTTTAAATTCAGCAGAGAAAAAAGAAAACTTCTGTTATAATTTTCTGCAATCATGGAGGGGTCCTTTCTCCTTTTCAGGCGAATGTGTGTATGGATAACATAGCTGCAATGTTCTTAGATGAGGGAATAGCCTACCATTTTTCTTAGTTCACACTTTTGAATGGGTTAATTCTGAAACACAGTAGACTGGAGTCTGGCAAAGTCTGGAATAGCTGGAAGAGATTGACGTTGGTGAGCATTGCATCAGAAAAGATGTTATTGAATGGGAGAACCAAGTGATCTTATAACTGCCACAGAGTAGGTAAGGAGGAAGCAGGATGGACATAATTTCATCCTCTTGAGCAGTTAATGGAGTCGCTTCCTTGGTGTTGCTGGCCTTTATAGTCTTTGCAGAAATTATGGCCGTGGTCTGGAAATGTTCTGGTAGCAAAGCTATACAAAGTGACTTGGACCAACAGACACCAGGAATCAACAGCCCTGGGAACTGGTCTAGGTGACCATATGATTACATACTGACCTCTCAAACTCTGTTAATCTGAGTTAAATCTAGAGTTCATTCAGATGACCAGTGGACACCAAAGGAAGACCAGTCAATTTTATAGAGTCTTCAATTGGAGGTCTTCATTTTTAATTCTTATTCAGCAGTAAATCTTCTTTTAAACTTGTAAGCACGGTTTATAGGACTATACTTATCTCTTATCGGGACTGTGAGAGTTTTCTAACCAGTAGTTGGAGCAATTTATATGTTCATAGTCCTATGTGGTACATAGGGTGTAGTGAATGTGACCAACATTAAGCAGGTTCCTGTCTGCTTTGCTGCCTGTAGTGACTTAAGAAATCTTACCGTGGAGCCAAACATATATTCCCATTTTGTCACCTCCTATTATAGGACATTAGTCCCCACTTAGGTGAAAGAACCACAGGAAAACTGTAGGTTAGGGCCCAATCATATCCTGTAGTCACAGAGCTTAGAGACCCTTACAAGTATTCATATATTCATTCACCATTCCTTCAGAAATTATACATTTACATTTTCAATTCTGGTATATATATATTTCTCCAAAGACCAATACTAGTGCCTCAGTATTCCTTCAAGTCTTTATCTTGGAGACTACTGCCACCCTGTAACCCACTGAGGTTTCAGATGCAGTCTTCAGCAGGGTGATCAAACCTGTGCTGGCACTTCCTGCCTATATGCTCTACTGGTCTGGACATCCAACCTAGGCTCCCCTTCTTCTATGTGGAGACTTCAGTCCTGGGTCTTATAGTCCCCTTGGTTACTGAAACGAGCTTTGAGGATCCCATTAAGGATACCAGCTTCCTGTAAATCGGAGGGAGCACCAGACTTCCACTTCACACCCGTACTCCTAATGTACTGCCACTGAGAGCTCCTTGTCAGTCAATGTGAAAATGCAGCTGTGCCCAGGAAATCCAGCTGACAGGAAGCTGAATGACAACCTCTTACTTGTTCCCTATTTCTCCTGATTTATACAGCAACATAATTAATAGAGCTATAACTATTTAATCTTAGAGATGTCTTCTTATTGACTCATTTATCACATGATCAAAACCTTGCCTAGCTGGCAAACCACCTCTTATTTCAGATACACTTAATGGAGGTTTTGCCTCTGTCATTACCAAAATAGCTGTACAAGAAACTCAATGCTGTAACAATTCCCTAATCTGGACTATGGATATTCACTCTAAATCCTATTAGGTGAAAAGAAAAGGTGGCTGTGTTGTATCTTTGGTGGAACCAAAATTGGAAAAAACCACTGCACATTTCTGTCAATGACTGGATAAACAAATGCAAAGTATTATTTTTTAATCAATTGGCTAATTATATAAGCATGTTCATTCCTGGATAACCATAAAAATCACCATAGAATTATTAACAAACATTGGGTCTATGAAACCCATGTTGCTTTCAAACCAAGATTAGTTTTAAATGCTTTCAATGACCTTTCTCAGATGATGCCCGGTATACCGCATAACAGATCAACATTTATCTTACTTTGTCATGTCAGGTGACCATTTTCTTTTCTCTCTTGCCATATAATCTTCTGATTAGGGTGTTTACTATGAATTTGGAAACACTATTATCATCAAGAAAGAAGTAACTAATTGCTTTTCATCAAAATGCCATAGAGATACTATAAGGCTAGAAAGGTCAGAGCATTTTATCAATTTCTTAGTTCCGGGAAGGATCAATAGACTTCTGTGAGTGATCACTGTTCTGTCAGTGCTTTCTTCTAAAATAAAAAATACCCTTTTTCAATAAGCAGAAAGTCTTATTTTTTTGCTATAATAGGAGTTGATAAGAAAAATACCCAATTGATTGTCCCATTTGACAGATTCTTCTGCTCCTGACATCTCAACATACAGTATATAATATATAACAACAATATATAACCTATATTTCTTAAAGGTTCATTAGGAAATAGAGTTTTACACATTTAGATCTATCCTTATCATATTTGTTATGTCAGACGCTAAAGCAAATGAACACCCATACGAAGGCTTAAGTCACAAAACAATCCCACACCAGTTCAGAATTATGGATAATAAAAGGGTTATTTATTCAAGGAGAAAACTTACAGATCACTGTCCGAGACAACCATCCTCTGAGTGAACAGGAATAGAGTGTAGCAGCTGGAAGCGGGAGCTGGAAGCAAGAGAGCAGGCGCACAGTTACCTCTGCTTTTTATAGTATAAGAGACCTTGCCCAAGTGGGCTGATATCTTAAAGGCTATTGGCTGAAGGAGCAGAATGTGCTCCCACAGCACCTCCAGATTTTGTTTAAATAAGAAAGTTTCAAACCCAATAAAATCTATATACACTCAAAACAGATATCAAGTATAATTAGAATTACAAGCAGCATAAAGAATATTAAGCAAGGAAGGTATGCTATATGTTTTAGTAAACATTCTATCCTAAGTAGTCTAAGTCTTGTATAGGAAATGCCTTGGCTAGATCATAAGAGTACAGTAACTATGACTAGCTAATCTTCAACCCCATTGAAGGTCTGAGAAGGGAGATGATATTACTTGAGCAGGCAGGAAGTACAATCAAGTAGCTTCCAAAGTGAGCAATATATGACAGAGACAATTAGCTAACTGAGCAATCACCCAAAGTCTTTCTTTGTAAAGTTGAAGTAACTAACTTTGGCTAAGGGCTAGCATAACTGACAGACCATTTTCAGAGACAGGAAATTTTTTAAAAGTGTCTTACCCTGTCTTAGAAAGATTTGATATTCCTGATTATCCATTTCTGGATACTGTGTAACTTGTCAGTAGTTGAGACATTGTCAGTTCCTTACCCAAAAGCTAGTTTTGCCAAGAAAACAAGCTCCAAGTGAAGTGTCTTTGGTGATCAACATTCTTTTGAGAATAGATTGGTACTGCCAGAAGCAATCATGTCTCATGTCAACAGAACTCTAAGTTATTTAAATGCCATGTTCCACAAATCCTTGAAGTGGATGAAGATTACCTATCTAAACAGAATACAATCTCTGTGTTTCTAAAGAACCTAATTGATCTGACTGTATGTACAATAAACATGAACAAATATTGACCTATAAGAATTAATACCTGGGTAACTTAGTAAAACTTCATATCAGAATATTAAAAATCTGTTAACAAATGTAAAACAAATGAGGACAATGACCTCAAAATGTAAACAATCTATAAATATCTTTAACAGAGGTAGGAGAAATATATAATGCAATATGAAATTATATCCTAAAAGTTATATCAATATACAAAACATCCTCAATCAAGGTAGAAACATGCATATATACTATCTGACAAAATAACTTTGCATAGGTGTACAAATGTAAACAAAGGTAACAAATATAATTTGAACTTTTATCAGTATAGAAAAACTATACCAATGTAAATTACCCATAAATAATAGTTTATGAGTGTTCACTCTATTACACACTCTTACTATCCCCCCTTTTTGGGAACAAAAGTTGTTTTCATCCCAACCTTCTATCTAGTACAAGTAATAATCAACAACCTCTGAACAGTGTTCCCAACCCTATGGACAAACTTTTTTTTGGATAGGAGGCATCATGTACTAGAATTACTTCCTGCTGTCATGGAGGTCATGTTCTCTTAATGGGATCCTGTAAAAATTAAGTGGTGGTTAAGATCCAAAATTACTGTCTAGTAGAGTTGCAAACAATGTCTTAGCAGTCAATAGGTTTTGTTGTTATTGTTGTTGTTGTTGTTTTTTAAAGTTCTCATTTGGTGTTTAAATCCAATGTAGTCTACTGTATCCATGGAAAAACTGAGAAAGCTTAAAAAGTAATTCTAAATTTTAAAAAAAAAACATAACTTGACACAGCTTTTTACTCTTTGCTGGTGACTTGCTGCAGCTCCCTTGAGTGAGATTTTTTCAGTCACAGCAAAAAAACAAGCAGTGGTTTTAAAATGCCTGCTTCCTGGGCTGTGCTGCCAATGTGACCACTGGCTCTAGAGATAGAACATTTGGATAGGGTTTGTGAACAAATTGCTGCAGCTAACTTAATGACAGCATGGATTTGCTGTATGCCTAGAAGTGGGATGATGCACACGGCTAAGAGGCACCACCATACTGGACTAGGCAGGGCAAGCAGGCACTGATGTATTACCTGAGCAATGACACAGCTTAAGTTTTTAAGAAGTGATTAGCATTTTAAAAAGTATTCCTGGACAGTAAAGAATTATCGATTCACAATAGGACAAATTCAGGCATAAATACCTCTAAATAGGTCACAGTACTGGATAAATGTATGTAAGTTTGAGAGAGAGAGAGAAGAAAAAGAGTAAAGAGTATTGTAAAAGAAGTAAATGGTTAAAAAAGTAAAGCCTTTGAAGAGACAGAGTGCAGACAATTATAGATTAAAAGAGTAAGGAAAAATAAGCCTCATAAAAATGGAAAATTCACAGACAGTCTGGATTCTGTATAATGTTGTGTTATATTTGAATTTTTCACTGTGAATGAGGTAAGTACAGAGAGACATTTCAAAGTATGAGCTGCTAAGCTAAACCAGCATGATATTATATAGGTATCTTGACTTCAGAATTTGGGTCTGAGGATGTGGTGCTTTGGGAAAGAGATCCTTCTTTTGTTTTCACAGAAGATGAGAAGCTGTGGATTGTTTCTAGACCAATATAGTTTGATAGAACATGCCCTCTAAAAGTTTGCCGTGAACATCCTCAAAAAATTATTTCTACCAACTGTTGACTCAGATGAAACTAGCATGCAATATATACAATGAAAAAACTGATTAACAGTGCCCCCAAACAGCAGAAAGCAGTATGAACAAAACTATGCCCATATTCCCAAATATTATTTATAAATGTTTCTTTATATTTAAAGAGAGATATGATATAGATATGAATAGTTTGCATTGGTATGCATCTTGGTTTATTTATATGAATTTAAAGTAAATTTTGTTATACTGTATTTATATATTTCTGTTCTTGATTGGGATATTGTGATTGTGTAGTTCATTTGAAACTGTAATGTATAATTAAGAAATACAGGTTAATAGATAGTCAATATAATAGTCAAGCTTATAGTCATGTTAGATTGGTTTTCTAGACATATAGAGATATATTTTAGTTAGGTGTTCTTCAAATCCTTCAGATACCTTCAGAATATGGCATTTAATATGTTTTAAGAAGTTCATGACAGTGATATAAATCTGCTCATGGCAGCACCAAGCTACTTTGAAAGGAAGAAGAACATCAAAGAATCTCCTTAGCCATTTGGGCAAGAAACTGCTCTTGCCTGGACTGCTTCACTGGACTTGCATGACCCACAGAGAAATGACTGTTGAATATGCCAAAGGGTGAGATGACCCTTTGGGGTTCCTGCTTTATGAAAGAGTCTTCAAGACATTCAGCAGGATACAGAAGAAATTGACTGAACTGTGTTTGAATTTTCCTGCTTCATGGAAAAGTCTCCTGGATATTATGGGACTGTGGGATGAAGATGGAAGCCTCAAAGATAAAGAAGAACTTTGGGTGACTGTCCAGGCAGTGAGATGTGTCTGCCAATTCTAGAATTTTGGAAGTTGCTTACAATGCACTTCGTGTTTACTTAGGTAATATTATATCCTTCTGGAGTCTTTGATGAAATTGAAGAATAGATAGTAATAAAATAGCTTTCCTTAGTTATGATAAAAAATAAAGTAGATATAAATATTGTGACTGCAATTCTTATTTGATACCTATTTGTTATATGTAATTTTTCTATGTTAAAGTTAAAGCCTTCCTATTTCCATAAACAAAAAAGGGAAATGGTGTAGGAGGTCCTTCTTTCTAAGTGTTATTTGTATTGGTTAATGAATAAAGAAACTGCCTTGGCATGATAGGGGCAGAACTTAGGTAGGCAGAGAAGACAGAACTGAAATCTGGGAGAAAGAAAGCAGAGTGTGGAACACCATGGAGCTGCCAGAGACAGACATGCTGAATCTTTCCTGGTAAGCCACTGCCACATGGCAATATACAGATTAATAGAAATTGGTTAAATCAAGATCTGTGAGTTAGCCAATAAGAAGCTAGAAAATATGGGCTAAGCAGTTATTTAATTAATACAATTTCTGTGTGATTATTTCTGGGCTAAGTTAGCCAGGCTGCCGGGATGAACAAGTGACTCCTTCCCCTGCAACACCCATACTGTGGAGATGCAGAAAACTCTTAAACTTTTTAGCTGTTATCTCCTGTCACCCACTATGGACATAGTTCCAACTATTGTAATCTGTAATCTGGACTGTAGATTTACATAGCATGTTCCAAACACAGAAAAGTTGAGCTCTCTGCTTGGGGTCCTGGAGAGACAGACAAAAAGGAAGGTAGCGGGGGGCAGGGGTGATCCTCTCTCTAGGGCATTCAACAGTTGGAATAATTAGCTCTTTGCTTTGGTGAATCTTGTGTCCTATTTCATTTCTGGTGCACTAGTCAGAATTGCTTTCAGAAAATAGAATATAGCCTCTTATCTTGTCTACCTGTCTTTTACACAGCATAGCACTATTTCGTCAAAACCAGCAGGAGATTATCTATCCAGGCTGCTTTAATAGAGTCTTTTCTAACCATGTAACCATCATATAATCAGCAAGGTGGATGTCTATTTCCTTTTCTGCAACAAACCAAATGGGTCAAGCCACTGACTCTGGTATTCACAAAGCACACCCAGGGAGAGAACATTATAAAAGCAGGCACAAAAAAGTCCAGAACACTCAGGATCAACTTAGAATTCTACAGATTACACAAATACATAAATAGTTTACCATTGAAGAGGAAAGATTTTAAAAATGACTTTAGAGAGTGGTCATTAATGTTGAGCAGATCTTTTGTATGTGCCTAACATTACTTACTTCCAATCAACTATTGGAAATGATTTTAAAGTATCCAGAGTTGTGGTTTATTAACCATAATGATCTTAGGTACTATGTTAATATTACCTTACTTTGCCTTTACATTACTCTTGAGAAGAAACTAGCATTATTATTTTGTCACAAATAGGAAATTGATATTGAGGAGTGTAAGGTGAGTTTACCAGAGTCACATAACTAGAAATGAGTGGGATCCAGCTGTGGAGTATGGTATATCACATGTTTTGTTTTGAATTTGGATTTGTTTCTGTTTTTGAGAAATGCATAGATTAGAACAATATTGTATCATGTCCACCACTCTCCCAGTTTTCTAATAACTCTAATACTCTAATAACTCCTCACTTTAAAAAATATATTTAAACTTGTTTCCCCAAATTCTCACTCACTTTCCTCTTCCCACTCCCTTCCCTCTCTCTCTACAGAACCTCCCACCCTACTTACTCCAATCCTAATAGAGGGCCATTCACCCCACCCTGTGCAAAGTCCCAGGCCCTCCCTACTACATCTAGGATGAGCAAGGTTTACATTCATAGGGAATAGAATTCCAAGAAGCTGATATATGCAGTAGAGATAAATTCCAGTGTTACTATCAGTGACACTGCAGTCTGCCCCCCACTGTCAACCCTCTTCAAAGAGGCTTGGTTGTTTCCATGCTCCATGCTCATTCACTCCCAGGCTAGTTGGAGTTGTTGAGCTACCATTAACTCAAGCAAACTATCTCAGTGGATGAAACGCTCCTGGTCATTAATTCCTTGCTCATACTCTCACTCCTTCAACTCTTCAACTGGATCTTGGGAGCACAGTTCAGTGCTCTGATGTGGGTCATTGCCTCTGTCCCCATCTGTTGTTGGATGAAGGTTTTATGGTGATATTTAAGATAATCATCAGTCTGACTACAAGGTAAAACCAATTTAGACACCCTCTCCTCTATTGCTTAGAGTCTTAACTGGGGTTGTGCCTGTGAGTTCTTGGGAATTTTTCTAGAGCTGGGATTATTTTTAACTCTATGATGACTTCCTCAATCAAGATATCACTTTCCTTTGTCTCATATCTGTCTTTCCTTCATCTCGACTATCCCATTCCTTCAGGTTATTTTCAACCCGTCCTCCTCCCCTTGTTTCTACTCCCTGCCCCCCATTCTTAAATTTTTGTCTGATTCCAACTTCTAAGTGTGTCTATATATGTTTTATTTGGAGGAGTACACCTTATTACTTAGTTTCTCTGGGATCATGAACGATAGGCTCAATGCCCTTTGTTTATCACTAGAATCCACTAATGAGTGAATACATATCATATTCATTTTTGGGGGGTCTGGGTTGCCTCACTCAGGACAGTGGTTTTTTTTTAATTTCATCCATTTGTATGCAAAATTTACTTTTGTGGGTGCTTTTGAATTAGGGGCATAGATATTCAGGATTGAGTCTTCATCTTGCTGAATTGTTCCTGTAATGAGTATAAAATGAGTATAAAATGTCATGAGTACAAATGTCCTTCACCATCTCTTATGATAGATTTTAGTTTGAAAACAGTTTTGTTAGATATTAGGATAGCCATATCTGCTTGTTTCTTAGGTCCATTTGATTGTAAAATCTTTTCCCAATCTTTTACTCTGAGGTAGTGTCTGTCTTTGAGGTTGAGGTGTTTCTCCTTCTCAAATTCATGACCTGCAATTATTTCAGGGACATCCACTGAAAAGACAACAATGCCCTTGGGTGTATAAAGAGCATAGAGATAAACAGTTCTATGAGATGGTTTCAAGGAACAGTGTCTACTTTGCTGCACATAAGCAATCACTTATATAGTAAAAGCCTATCTACTATGATTGGTTAGCACATTATCTCAAATTGTACAGTGAGTGCTCATACCAACAGGGTGTCTATTCAGGCAAAACACATAAAAGGAGACATGGGGAATATAGATTAATAAGGAGGCTAGCCAACAGCTACTCACACCACTTCAGAACTCAGTGTTCTGACTTCAGGGACAAGGCATGCCATTCTTATTCAGAAGTGCAGTGTGCAATTAGGCTGGCTCTGAGGTCATGCCTGTACTCTCTTCTACAATAAACTTTCAAAAAAAATATCACACACATACACAAACAAAAAACACTGTCCATTCTTATTGCTCATATATGGATACAATTATTTAGCATTAGATAGCCTATCAGGGTAATTGTGCTTGGAGAAAACTAAATCTCATGTAGTACAACAAATTAATAAATTGGAAAAAAACCCACATGGCTGCCTTAGTTTTATTAGATGCAGGAAAGATCTTTGAAAAATATCTAAAAATTCTTTATGACAAAAGTTACAGAAAACTAGAGATAATAGAAACACACATTAACAGATTGAAGGCAGTTTACAGAAAATCCACTGCCACCATCAACATAAATGGAGAGGTTCTCATCCCAACTCTTAGTCACTTATCTATTTCTTTTAAGTATTATTTTAATTATTCTATATATTTAATGTAATAACTTAAAGGACTCACATAACAAATTGAAAGTTTGCTTATTTTTTATTTTTTGTTTTACATTTTATTTACTTATTTTTTTGGGAGAAGCACACTTGTGCCATAAAACATGTGTGGAGATCAGAAAACTGTTGCCGTCAGATTGTCAACTTATGTAGGAAGGGGCAAGTTTTTTAATCCATTGAATCACTGACTCAAGTTTATCTCTTCTTTAGGATAGGTATTAGAAGACTACTTCCCATAGCTCAAATCTGACCCCTGTCTGATTTAGTTCAGCCCATTACAAATAGACATGTGAAAATATTTATTTCTCTTTTGTGAGTGTCTTTATTATATTTTGAATTTGCTTTTTGTCTAAAAATTCGAAGAAATGTCTTACCTTCATTGCCCTTTTATGTTGAGCTTTTCTAATTCTTGCTTTGGGGTTACTCTACCAGTGATTAATACTTTCAGATGATGGTAATAATTACATTGAAATGAAGATTACTACACCATTCCAGGGCTCTAAGTTACAATCTGTATTAGTGGCAGAAGAGATCGGCACTTTCCAAACAAAGCTACTGAACTTGGCCTCAATTATTTTAAAATAATTACCACAATCCAAAGCCAAGGTTTGGTTTTTCTGTTCTTTTTTCTCAGTCCCTAACTACACTTTCTATATGCAGCAGGTGTTGCTTGTTACATACTCAGGGAAATGGAAACAAAAGACGGTCAGAAGGCCATCCCATTTCACTAGTAAGAATTTAATCTTTTGTGACCTTAATAGAGTGAGTCCTGATACATAACACCTTTGTCCTGACATTTACCGCACCAATGTTGTCATTCAGAATGTCAGAAAACAACAATGGAGGTCAGTTTCCCTGGTGTCAGAATAAACAGCTATGGCAAATATAGCTGGAGGGATAAGAGCCTGCCCTCTCTTCCCTGTCAGCTCATAACCCAACATTTTATCTTGTTGACAGGGCCCAAAACTCACAGTTAGCTTGAATTTCTTTCTGCCAAAGTAGTCTTCCTTCTGAGGAAGTAGACGAGCACATGAAGCAGTTGTCAAAATAGAATTTCTTGCCTGATAGCTTTGTTTACACCATTCCCTCAGCACAGGAAAGTTTATACATACTTCAAGACTCAGCTCAAAGACACATTCTTCATAAAATCAACCCTAATTTTCTTATGAGGAAAATAATTATATGCATTTCAGCCATTATAGCTCCTATGTTTGGCGTTTTGGGTAAATAGCACCCTATTATGTATATGTTGTAACTCACTCTATTTGTCATATTCTGTCTTACTGACAAACCCTCTCTATACTTACCATCACATAGGCATCCAGATTTTGTGTGTGTTTGTGTGTGTGTGTTTGTCCACATATGCACACATGTCTGTTCATGTGTATACAGATGCACATGTAAGCACATATTTGTGAGGATAAAGTGCAACCTCAGGTGTCACTTTAAATACTACTAACTTTTTCCCTATGAGACAGATTTTCTCAGTGCCTAGGGTTCACTAAGTAGGCTAGGCCACAAACCTCAGGAATTTGTCTCTCTAGAACTCTCTAGGGATAGACAGAAACCAGCACCACCATATTGGACTTCTCATGTCAGTTCTCGGGTTCAAGTTTATATTCTTTTGCTTTATTAAACACTTCATTGGTGTAACTATTTCCCCAGACACAATACCATGTTCTTCACTAGAATATCCAAATCATTCATAAAATAGCTTGCCCATTCTTAGAATGCATTTTATTTCAAAGTCAGTTGATATCTCTGATATAGAAACTTCTGGAACGCTTCACATTTGTTTCTGATGTATTTTCTTTTTATTCCTAGGAGAACCAGATCATGGATGTCTTACTTGATCAGCATATGATGATGTCATCTCTGTTGAGACCAGTTTTGATTGGTTTCATTTTCTTCCATGTTTTTTTCATTACTTGAAGTGATCTTGTTCATTTATTTATGTAGAGTATTATTTTAGTCTCCCCCAAACTGCAATCTACATATCAGAGTGACTGTCCACCTGCATTTCAAAGGCTTAGTTCTCAGTCTAGAATACAATGTTTTGAAGAGTCAGTGAGTATCTTCTTTTCACTGTTTTTAATTGACTTATTTGAAGTTCTATGAGAATTGGAAAATGACTAGTTGTTCATTCCATTTAATATTTTCTATAGGGGCCTAGATCAAAGTGATTTGTACCTAGTTTATCATTTGCAATTGTGCCATTAATTGATGAGTGAAGCAATTATTACTATTTAGATTGAAGAACTTTACTGACATTCTCTAACTCACTTATGTATCCCAGGAATGAGAGAATTATTGTTTTGTTCAAAGATTAAAGGTTTATAGGTCTTTTGTATTACTTTTATGATTCTTCATCAAAAATCACCCACTGTTTATTATTGTCAGTCTGCTTGATTATCACAGAAATTAGCCAGTCTTTCTCAAAGACATGCAACTACATGCTAACAAAGGGATAGAAAATAAATATCTCACAGTTTTGGCAATGACATTGAATAGGTCATGATGCTTTATCTGTGAAAATAAAATATTTGAGGCAAAATAAATTCATGACGGTGTTAAGCCTTTTAATTCATCATTTCTCCAAGCACATTGAATGACTCTTCCAAGTGTCAGGAAGCCTGATGAATAATTTCTATTTAGAACACTCTCATACCTCCCAGAGGCTCAACTCTTTATTTCCATGTCCTTTTCTCATTGAAACCATTCTTCAAACTTAAAGAAACTTAAAATGGTATCTAAATACAAAACTAGGGAAATCACAGACATAGACTGTGGCCATACTTCTCTTTTTTACTTCAGTTTTTAAATTAGCAAAATTTTCACATGCAATAAGCAATGGATTTTGTTACAGCAGAAAATCAACCCTCTAACCCAGCAAGTAGCACCATACTTACTGTTCACACCAAAACATAAATTGTTTTTCAGTCTTCCAGCATCTTCTTAAGTTTCTTCTTTAAAGATCTTTAGTTTCATTGGTAAGTTTTACTCTTAAGGGGCACACTTTTCTTTAAGAAAACTCACATATAATATTATTGAAACTCTCTTCTCTTGCCTCCAGTTGGTGAAGGAGCTGACCCTTTTACCAGATGCAACACGTGGGAAAGTGAGCCCTGCACCTAATCTGGGATGCACAGCAGAGTAGACACTATGATTGAGGGCAAAGGGAGTCATCCCTGAAGATGATCGTGGGAAATATGATCACCCCTCATCGAGGCATGTGGAAAAGATAGCACTGAGTTTATAAAAGAGGATTATTCCTGCCTTCCACCAACTGCAATAATTGGGACAGTAGACCCTGCGCCTCACCTGGGAAGCACATTAGAGCAAACCCTTTTGGCAGCGATGTAGGTGAGCCATCCCTGAAGTTATGAGCATAGAGAGAACTGCCCCCACCTCTTCTCTGCCATGACAGTGGAGTATTCAAGGGAGAGATGTTCTTATTATCTTTCATCATCTGTAACAGACAAGGGAGCTGACCCTTCCCTTACCATCTGCAGCACTAAGGAAAGCAGATTACACCCCCATGTTGTGTCTACCATGTGGTAATGAGAGTGAAGAATGAGGCCTTCCCCCTTGCTCCTGTCACCTGTGGTAAACAAGGAAGCTGACCTTCCCCCTTACCACCTTTAGTACTGGAGAAAGTGGACTCCACATCTCACCTGAGGAGTACAATTGAGCCAACCCTGTTAGCAGATGTGTGGTTGAGCCAGCCTTAAAGTAGTGAGCATGGAAGAACTGTCCCTATTACTCATCTGTCAAATGACAGCATGGGAGAAGGAGAGATGGCCCTCTAACCCATCCATCAATGCCTGAGGCAGGTGGAATTGCTGTCCCTGAGGACATGAGAGCAGGAGAGCTGTTCCTAGCCCTCATTAGCTGTTCCTGGCCCTCACCAGCTGTTCCTGCATTTCATCGCCTCTACACCCCTTCTGGATAACACAGTAGAATTATCTAACACAGTAGAATTATCCTTGGAGGCCGTTGTGGGAGAACAAACCCTGAGAATGTAGAAGTAGGGAAAAAGTCACCATCCCTTGCTCATCACTGCAAGGAGTGTACTAGTCAGAGCAATGCTGAAGAGCTCACCCTGGTTACAAAGACATGAGACTGCTGGTCAGCTAACTAATCCTGCTACTGCTCATGTTCCAATGAGGGTTATGTGTTGGCCCACCCCAATATTAATCCAATGTGTGATCATCTGGAGCATGGTAGAAGGGGTTGGGAGGAGGCCAGTTTTGTGGACCAAGGCTTATTGAGTCTCGATAACAAAGAACAGCAATGAGATGTCTAAGATTTCCAATGAGTGTCCAGCATTGATGGTGTAGCAGAGACCAGGGACCTCAAAACAGACCAATGAGTCTTTGGAATGAATGTAAGAATGTAAAAATATATGGATAAATGGGTCTACTGCATGATTTACAGCTCCCATGAAGAGGTTTGTGGTGAGGAAACCGCTTGTTAGTTTCCCAGCTGCCCAGACTCCCAAAATGATCACACAGAAACTGTACACAAACAAACAAAAAGTGTATATGAAACACTGTTTGGCCCCTTAGCTCTAGCTTCTTATTGGCTAACTCTTACATCTTACTTTAACCCATTTCTAGTCATCTGTATTGCCACGTGACTGTGGCTTACCGGCAAGATTCCAACCAATATCTGTCTCTGGTGGCTCCATTGCTTTTCTCTGCCTCCATCTCCTTTCTCCCAGAATTCAGCTTAGTTTTTTCCACCTAGCTCTGTTTTCCTATAGCTCTGCTATAGGCCCAAAGCAGTTTCCTTATTTATCAGTGTTAAGCACAGAGAGAAATCCCATATCAGGAATTCTCCTTTTTTTTTTCTTTTTCCTCTTAAATTATATTTTATTTTACTTTGTGGGGGTGAATGGTGAAGAAGATTACAAAATATTATGTGGATACATGATATGAACAACACAAAGAATCAAAAAAAGTATAAAAGGTAAATTTTTTTTTTTTAGAAAAAAAAAGTGTTGAAGTTATTTCTTCCCAACTGGTATTTTTTTTCTACCTACACTTAAAATAGTATTTAGATAATCTCTACTGGGTAGCATGTTCCATAATGATATAAAATAAATAGTAAACAATGTGTTTTCTCTATAAATCTGCTATGAGTTGGCATCCAAAGTCCTTCAGACACTAAGCTATGCAAGAGACACTCAAGTCTTTTATATGATGACTCAGAATTTTCATACAACTTATGCATATGCTTCTATAAATTCTCAGCATCTCTAATTATTTGAAATATTTTTCACTGTAAATGCTATATGAAATGTATTAAACTCTATTTCTTCGATAATAAAAACCCGAAAAACCCTATGCATATACATATATGTTGATTAAACCTACAGTGTGTAACTCACAAAGAGAGATCAATTCTACATGCTGCTACTTCAACAAGGCCAAGATGATCAGGAAAGAACCAACATTGTGATAACAGAGTCATAGTGACATTAGAGAGTTCTATTCACTTATTCTCTACCCTCTAACATCCACGTGGTAGCCAGGTGAGGAAAGTCAACTCTTTTTTTTTTCTTTTTGGCTTGAACGTATTGATTTTAATTACTTTGACAACAAAATTTAGTAACAGACATGTAACACACTCCTATTATAACTGCTAGTGAAATCAGCTGTCCAAATCCATTCATTCTTCTCTTGACAGCAGGTGGTAGCTCCCAGAGGACAGGTGGCAAGTGCTAATAAAGATTGTGTTTGCTAACCTAGCACCATATTCCAGTCTTAGGACTCAGAAGCAGCTGGACGGAAGTTACAGGAGGAAGGGAAGCTGCTGGTAACCTTGACTTCTGGCCCATGTTGGTTCTAAGGCAACAGGCAAGGTCTGAGGCTGAGGAGGAACACAGCTTTGGGGTGCGGCTATGAAGGAGGCAGGCCCCTCGGGAGGGAACTTGGGTCCAGAGCGCAGTGCTGGGCAGGCATCAGGAACTAGGGGGTTTCTTCTTGGCTTCCAGGTCCTTTTTAATTTCTTCAAGTTTTTTGGCCAGGTTTGGCATATCATAATTCTGAGCCAGATACATTCCAACGACGTTGCCCAAAGTAAATCTAAGCAGGAACTGGAGCATGATGTCGGTAGGGAGGGCGAGGAGGGTGTGAAAGGGGCTTCAGCTCCAGCTCCGCTCCCGGACTCCTCCCCAGCGCCGAAAGTCAACTCTTAATCATAATTTCTGATTATGAGAAGCAAATGTATGCTTATAAATATGAATATATTACATAGTTCCTTATGATCAAAAGGAAATTGGTCTAAATCTAAAATAACTGGTTTGATCACTGTTATCTCTAAAAACATAAAAAAAAGAATAATAAAGGGTTATAATGGTAATACTGTCAAAGTTTGAGTTCCAGATGAGAGCTTACCTCTATTCTACACAGGTTATATGTTTCTGATACTGCATTTACTTTAGTGCACTGGATTCATCCATGTGTGCTATTACTCCATTAAAATTTATCTCTGAAGATAAGGATGTACATTTATTGTTCTCTGTAAATAAGATAGTGGGTGAGGGTAGATTGGTAGTTAAAATGAACTTTCTCTAGTGTCCTCACTGAATATGTAGATTAATTAAAACTGTGTCCAAGTCAGTGGATAATTGCCAGACATCTTCAATACAATGAGATTCAATGTTTTTATTTTCAGTGAGAAGTGAATTGAGACACATCTATAACCTTTTCCTGTTAATCCATCTTGAGAGTGTTTAGATGAAGAATGTTACTGGTACAGAGATGAATGTCAGAGCAGGTCTCATTGTTCAAATAACTCATTAGAATAGAGATCTTTGGAATGGGAAAAATAAGTGATTTACATGTAGGGGATGTTTGTGATTGCCTCTGCATCTTAGATTTATAAATTGTCAATAGATGAAAACATTACTTGAAGAAGTGGGAGATCCAGGGTCCTTCCAGCTCCATCCAGGTATATAAAGGATGAGCATCTAAACAAACCAGGCTCCCACAAAGTCAGTCCACGCAGTAGAATCAAAACTCAGTGCCATTGTCCTTGGCTTTTCAGTCAGCGTTCATTGACAGCCACATTCAGAGTGTCCAGTTTGATCACATGCTCCATCACTCCCAGTTCAGCTGGCCTTGGTGAGCTCCCATTAGATCAGTCCCACTGTCTCAGTGGGTGGACAGACCCCTCATGGTCCTGACTTCTTTGCTCATGTTCTCCCTCCTTCTGCTTTTCATTTGGATTTCGGGAGCTCAGCCCCACGGGGCAGGGAACCCTGACTGCTCTTAGGACTACAGAGGGAGGGGGAGGTGGGGAGGTGGAGGGAAAAGGGAGGCGGGGAGGAGGTGGAAATTTTTAATAAAGAAAGAAAGAAAAAGAAACTCAATAAAATGATTCTTAATCATAAAAAAAGAAGTGGGAGAAGCATTATTTACTTTGTCTGAACCAGTTAAGAGTTAAAAGTACGTGTTGTACTGCTGATGTTCCTAAATGTTCCTACTCAGAAGAATATAAGTCCTCTGATATTACAATGCAAAAATATCAGTAATCTAAGCTAAGCAGTATTGGACAGAACAATGAACTGAAATTATGATTCAAATTGATTACTTCCTCATGAACATGTTCTTCTAGATGTGAATGAAGACTGAGCACATGACTGAGAGTGAGGAGTACATCATGGGCAGGAATAACAAGAGCTTCTAAGATCCCTCTGTGAAAATGAGAAAGCAAACACCTTAGCAGACAACTCAGAAGAGTTCTGTAGAGTCTACTTGTAGCATCAATGTAGCTATACTACAGATACAACTGCATTTCCAAGGCTTTTTCTTTGAAAATACAAGTTAATATAGAAGGAAATAGAATAGTGGGATATTTTAACAAAGCCAATAATTTCACAAGTTTCCCAATATAGTATCTTATTATCAAATGAATTCTGCTTTTTAAAAAGTGGATAATTTAAAAGTTTTAAAGTAAGAAAGTTGAAGGGGAAATACACTGGACGCTCAGGGGTATGATTTTGGGGACCCATACACTTATGTTAGTTTTTCTCTATTTCATTTCTGAACAATTATTGTAGGGTACTCTCTATGATAAAAACATGTGAAAAGCTGTAACCACTGTTCTTTCTGAAGGAAGCACTATAACTGCATAGAACAAAAAGCATACTTTTTTATCCTCTTTTATTTCTCTCTCTCTCTTTCTCTCTCTCCCTTCCTTCCTTTCCTTTTTGTTTTCTTTTTTTGTGACAGGGATTGTCTGTGTATCTTTGGCTGTCCTAGAACTCACTGTGTAGACCAAACTGGCCTTGAGCTCATAGAGGTCCACTTCCCTCTTCTTCCCACATGCTGGGATTAAAGCCCTGCCACCATGCCTGGCTTCCCCTTTGTTCTTAATAAAGCTTTTATATCACTATGTTTCATATCATTTTCACCTTCCTGAAAAATAGAATAAAACTTCCAAGCACTTTTGAATGGCCCTTGGTTAGCTCACTGAATAACCTAGATTACCATTTTACTTTGTTTTCCAATATTCAGGAATTTTATTAATCTCTGTGTCCTACTCATTAGACAGACACTAATGCTTCATTCAAATAACATCACAAGACTTTTCTTCTTCATGAAATTATCCATCTCTGAAACACAAAGTTCTCCCTCTGTCAAGAGATATACAGTATTTCAATTATATTATAGTCAATTAGCAATTATATTTTATTACCTTTTTTTCCAACATACTTTTATTGATTCTTTGGGAATTTCACATCATGCACCTCATCACATTCACTTCTCATCCTTCCCCATTCACACCCCTGCCCTTGTGATCTCCCCACAACCAGAAAGAAAAAGTTCAATGTGTGTCCTATATACTCACCGGAGGTAGGTCAAATTCTTGGTGACTGGCCCCTAAGTAGGATTAAGTCCATCCTCCCCTATTATACCACTGTTGGAAGCTATCTACTGTGGAGAGCAATACTTTAGCATCCTATCACATTTTTAAAATTTCTCTTCTGTGACTTATTATTTTGGCTGTTACTTTTGGGTGGGGCATATTGAGGTGGAGGTAAGGGTTGTCACAGAAGCCTTTCATGCTTTTCTTTCTCAATTGTGCATCCGCAGTTATGGCTATCACTTCCAAAATAGCTTATTTGATCTCTTACAGTTCATGATAGCATGGATCACAGGCTTCTACATGGCTTCTGACATCAACAAGAGACCATGAATAGGGCTCCTGGTTGGACCCAGACTAGGTCATCTGATGCAGTTGGGATCATGGACATCAACATGGAGTCAAACCAGAACATAGACCATAAACATCCACTCTACCTTTCATGACAACACAAACCACATACATCAACTTAGATTTGGCAGCAGTAATATCATGAACCTAGACATGGTGTTAGGTGGCAGAAGAGACCAACTACATCACAGTGACACTAGGTCACACATATTAACATGGCTGGTAGTGACAATATAGCCCGTGAACATCAATATTGCTTCAGACTACACCACAGACAATGATTTCTG
This sequence comes from Myodes glareolus, assembly GCF_982192425.1. Taxonomy (NCBI): domain Eukaryota; kingdom Metazoa; phylum Chordata; class Mammalia; order Rodentia; family Cricetidae; genus Myodes; species Myodes glareolus. The sequence goes on along the minus strand of NC_142031.1, from coordinate 76,823,070 downwards.
ACCTGCAGTGGTAGCACAAACCACTGATATCAACTCAGACCTTGTTGCAGTAAGACAAAGGAACCCAGACATGGAGATTTGCAGCAGCACAATTCTGGACTTCACCAGGGCCTTACATGTCAGTACAGGTATCTCATATTATTATGGTCCCTTGGAAGGGGCAACACAGGATATAGGCCACAGAACAGGTACAGGTCATGAATATCTGCATTTTGTTATGCTATATAATGGCCTTGGACATCAACCCAGAGGCAGGCCACATCAGGACACTCAGAGGCATCATGGGGCATGGTGGCTTTACAGTCTTGAAAGTGAACGTTCCTTATCTTTGTCCTCTGTCATTGCCCAGAGCTAGGGTGATGCTGCATCTGCTAATAGGCGAGTTTGCATCTCCTGAATTTCCAGGCTTCTATACACCATTTCTTTGATGCTCTGGGCAATGACAAGATCCACCATTGCTTTTCATTGCTGTCAGGTCACCAGTTCCACCTCTGTTAATAGTGCAAGCACTTCTTGTCTCCTCTATCACTCCCATCTCTCCATCACCTGTTCCCTCCTCAAAGTGACACCTGCTGTGGTCCACCATACCTGAATGAGCCTATTAATTATTTGTATTTCAATTTGAAAGTATGGGGAATGTTGAATAAATATCATGAAAAACATCTAGATTGGTTTGCAGGGGGAAAAGGCGTGAGGAAAGTGATACAATTCTATTTCAATTAAAAATATTTTAAAACTTTAAACTCAGCATACAGGAGGCAGAAACAAGAGGATCTCTGTGAGTTTAAGGCCAGCCTGGTATACAGAGCAAGGTCCAAGAAAACTCCATAGTTACAAAGAAACCTTGTTTCGAAAACCAGTAAATAAGTAAAAGATAAAATAAATTAATAATATGTAATATATTGTTTGTACAATTTTGTTGTATACTAAAATATATTTTATATAGTTAATAATGGATACATACTTAAATAAGACATTGAGCAGTACTGTAAATTTGAGCACTTTTTGGATTAAATTTTATATTTTAATATAAATATATATTTAAATATATCCCTACATTATGGATTATGCAGCTATTATTTTCCACCCGTCAGAGGCTAGATTCGAATATTTTAGTATCCAACAAAAGACTGACACACACCTACAACTATTCTTTTAAAAGGTGATAATCTATCAAGTTCTGTTTGGCTTATTAATACAAAGCCAGTTTTCACATTTAGTATATTGTAGTAAGATTACTATGAAGAGCAATAAAAGCAGTCACCTAAGCAACTACTGTACTATATTAAGATTGGAAAAGTGGTACCTGATATAGAAGAACAAATGGAAATTAAAGGTGAAAGGACTGATGTTAGGATAATAAAACATGACCCATGGAAAGAGTGTGCTGTTCGTTCTGTTAAGAAGTGATTATGTGCTTTTTATCCATTTCTAGGTAAGGGAAAATAATTGCACATATCTGTATCATACAATGTGATATTTTGATGTAGCAAGATTAATTAACATACCCATCACACTATCAACCTACTTTTATGTGATGAGAATGTAAAAATATATGTTTTTTTGAATTTTGAAATATACAGCATGTTATCCATCCTTTAAAAAGAAAGTGAGTATGAATTTTTCAAAGTGGCACATCATCTTGACCTGGGAAAATCATTGTAATCCTAGTTTCCTTTTATTAAACATAAAAACAGCTTCAGATACTGTTATTTCTAGACAATGAAATTATTCAGGTCAAATTTATCTCCTTAGACAGCACTTTTAGCCTTTACCCCCTTGTGGCCTAGTCTACTAGTTTAAAAAGAACTTTCTAGAATGAGGAAAAGTTTGCTATTGATTTCTCTTATTCCTCGGGCTTTGTTAGCTTCTAGCAACACTTTCTGATACTTTTGTGCATATACGTTCTTCATTTTATTTGGTCTAAATGTGTTAATTTTGAAAACTGCATCAAAGTATGAAACATATAGGCACATTGATGGTGCATTGTGAGTGGGGATATTTCAACAAGCTTTCTATTGATCTTTTCATTGTCTTTCTCATCTGATTACTCTCTCTGTCTCTGTCTGTCTCTGTCGGTCTGTCTGTCTGGTTCTCGCTCTCTCTTTCTCTCTCTCTCTCTTTCTCTCTCTCTCTCTCTCTCTCTCTCTCTCTCTCTCTCTCTGTCTCTTTCACACACACACACACACACACACACACATTATTTTCTTCTGATGTTCTATTTTCTCTGTCCATAAATAGGCATGTGCTTATTAATTCAGCAGCAGTACAAGGAGCAAACATGACTGAAGAGTCAGAAGGCCACATGCAAGCTGTTCCAACAGTTAGTAAAATGACCTTAAGTAAATCAATAGGTCTTACTTTTTTCAATAAATCAATGTCTCTTTGTTGCCAGATATAGTGCTAGACCTTCAGGATGAACAAGAAATGAAACATTGAAAATCTTCATTGTATTTTTCTCACTATTAGGAGAAGATAACTGTGTAATAGAGAATTAAAATAACCAAATCTAAGCTTCTGGTTAACAAATGAGTTTCTACATGAAGTGTTATCCACTTACTAGTTTTTTTATTTTGTTTTCTTTTGTTTTTTTGTCCATGGTGAAAATTTAAAATGGAAAAATTTCAGTTTTATTTATGATTTTTTCTTTGTTTACAAATGTCATGCTATTTAAAAAAAATATGTAATATATTGTTTAGCCATTCCACCTATTCTCTGATGTTCCTTGGGGCAGCGGTGGCAACTGTACTTCCAACCTAACATATAGCACAGTTAGCTCTGGCTTAGGTGAAATGTAAACAGAAATGATGTATGATACTTTTTCATCTGGTATTTTAAAGCCCTTCAAATCCTGCAACTCCATTGTTTTTCTCTTTTGTTCTATTTCCCTCCCCCACTATCCCCCTCCCTCCTTCCTTCTTTCCCCCCTCTCTGTTATATATGTATGTGTGCAAATTGGAATATATTCAGTTTCACATGTGTGCTCTTATGTGGAAGTCATAAGTTAGCCTTCGGGGTCATTTCTAAGGATACCAGGTATCATGCTTTTCAGAAATGGTCCCTTAGATATCGAGAAGCTAGAAATTATTTTATGCTTGCTAGTCACCAACTTATAGTGCATATCTTTGTCCAGTTCTGGACTTATAAGTCCATTTATCAATATACCTAATTACTATAATTGATTTTATAAGTGGGAGCCAGTGATCATATTTCCGTTCTCATTGTTATAGGACAAGCAATTTAATGACTGAGGTATTTAACCAGACTCTCATTAATTTGTTATCTTTTAACTAGATCAAGAAAAGAAAAAAAACAAGAACAAAGAGCCAACCAAACAAAAAAACCCACTGCAATCAAATTGATAACTTACTAAATGTTGTATTTTTAGAGTCATTCAATAAAAATAATTGCCTCTATAGAATCTAACAACACAAAGTTAGAGACTTAAATTTTGTTTGAAAATATTTATACACCCACAGACAAAAATTTCAACATTTAAATATTTAAATATTAATTACAAAGTAAAGGAATCCATTCAGTATTTTAAAAAATAAGGGTTGTCTTTGTCTTCTATTTTCAGTTTGTTAAAGAGATATTTTTAAATATGGGGTGCTGTCACATTAATCGAGTAGTTTTTCTACATATATTAACATGAAGGCTTTATCTTTCTATGTACTAATTTAATAGATTATGTTGACTGATTTGAAATATTAAACCAACCATCTGAAGCATCTCAAACTCATACAACTAATATGTTATCTTTATTTCATATAGCAATCAATTGTTGCACAAAGTCATGTATCTGATTTAAGATACCATAGCTTATTTAAGAAAGGAACCCAAAACTTAGTTATTTAATTAAGTGAACTGTACTTTTAAACCATAAATTTATTGCTACTGAATAACAATATTATTAAGTGGAGAGTAGATATTGCATCTCTACACTAAACAGAGAAATAAATATTTGAATGAACATAGCAGAAAAAATGCTGAGAGTGATGTATAAATTGGAAAAGATGCAAGATTCATTAAATCGTAAATGTAACTTAGCCTTGTCCCCCAGAAACTCTACTTAGTATATTAAGGCAAAGCTCTCCATGATCTCTTGATTGCGTTAGGTTGTAATTTCCTGTGTTACTATCCATTTTCTGCAAAGAGAGGCTTCTTTGATGAGGAGTAGTTTGCTACATATAAATGTGGGTCTAAGGATAAGGCTTGGAATATAGTGAGAAATTATTCTGCCCTAGCATTGCTTAATCATAAAATGGACTTGGGATCTAAACAGAGGGTATTCAATAGAAGAAATAAAAATGGCTAATAAATGCCTCAAAAATTTTTCATCCTTATTGGCAACTAGAAACATGTAAATTAACACAACATTGAGGGTTTTATCTTACTCTAGTTAAAAAGTTAAGATTTTAAAAAAACAACAACTGACAAGAAAAGTTTGCAAGATTGTGGAGAAAAAGGAACATTTTTTTCAGTATTGTGGTAATGAAAATTGGTGCCACTGCTCTGTAAATCAGTATGGACAATCCCTATAAAACTATAAGTAGTTCTAGCAGATTACCCAGGTTAGTAATCTAAGATATTAATCACTATGCAAATGGCAATCTAGAATGCTATCTGCACATCTAAACTTCTGTGCTGTTTCCTGTACTTTGGTTGTTCTTTATACAATCTCTGTACCTGATTGCCAGTCATTAAAAGTATCTGTAATGCCAGCACTGAAGAGTTAAGACTATCAAGAGATTTGTTGTCATATTTTAAAGATTCCATGATCAGTAAATGCTTAATTTACAAACTGATTTATTTCAACTTCTGTCTTCTTATCTTAATCCAATGGTTATTATTGAAAATATTTTATAGATAAAAAATTAGCAGCTAAAAATTTGGTTTTAATGTTTAGCATATTTTTATGAAATTATGTAAGAAAAATTAGGGACTTAGGAAATAGTATGATTTATTCTTTAAAGCAAGTAGTTAAGGAACTGTTTTTTTTATATTATCCCAGTACAATTTCATACATTTTTTTCAATGACATGTGATGCACTACCAATTTGCTTTTTTAAAGAAAGAATTCATTATTAATCACAGTCAACTATAAACTTTCCCAAAATAAAATCTAGCCTGTAGAAAGCTGTAGTAATTGAGAAGTGTTATTTTTTCACTTGAGGAAAAAAGGCATTTTCCAAATCAAAAACTATTTTTCAAGGAGAGTTTATTTTGTGAAAAGAGGAGAACTGTAATTTTCACCTGTGAAAATGGCCTGCCATTGGCATGAAGAAATATGATACTTGGACAGAAAGCATTTATTTCAACATTTTTCCCAGTTAGAGGAAATTCACTTCTATCTCATTATCCCAGTCTTTAAACACCTCATCCACATAAAAAGGCATAGGCAGCTAAAAAAAAAAAAAGAAAAGAAAGAAAAAAACTCTATTTTGAAAGTTCCCTCCTTCATTGCTTTTGGACAAGCAGGTTATCAAATTTGTTCTGCAGACTAACGGTGTACCTTCTTACCAAAACTGTCATTGAAATCTCAAAACAAAGGTAAACACACACAGCAACACACAATGAAACAGGTTATTTCCTGCTGAATACTAAATATTAAATGTGCCATGAAATTTGAAATTAGAGCATTTATCCAAATTCTAAGAGAGTTTTGGGTGTGAGAGTAAGAGGACAATTTGTCATAAAGTGATGTGGGATTTCCCTCTGTATGTTGTGGTTACCATTAATGAATAAAGAAGCTGCTTTGGACCTACAGCAGGGCAGAATTTAGGTAGGGGGAAGATGGAACTGAATGATGGGAGAAAGAAGGGCAGAGTCAGAGAGAAGCAATGGAGCCCCTAGAGACAGATGCTGGGAACTTTAGCCAATAAGCCACTGTCATGCGGTGATGCACAGAATAATAGAAATGGGTTAATTTAAGATGTAAGAGTTAGCTAATAAAGTTAGAGCTAATAGGCCAAGCAGTAGTTTAATTGACATGGTTTCTGTGTGATTATTTTGGGTCTAAGCTAGCCAGGCGGCCGGGAACCAACAAGCAAACCTCCTCCAACAATAAAGACATGAAGATAGTGATGAATATCCAATTTGTACATTTATGAGAAATTATTAATGAAATGAATTTATTTGATGATTAGTGTTCAGGAAAGAATAAATAGAATCAAAACCTAAGTAACAGAGGAAAAAAAAAACATTTTCTCTTCCTTTTTGTATTTCTTCAAATAAAAGAAGATAAGGAAGGAAGGAAAATGGAGAGAGAGACAGAGAAACAGAGAGATAGAGAATACCCAGAAATCTATTTTTACTTTCACTGTGGGTCAGAATAGAGGGTCATTGTTGTGAGGTGTCAAGGGTTGTTACAGAGCATCTTTATCTTTTGCTGGTTCAGTCCTAAGGGCAATGAACGTAGCTCAACATTTCATTCCTCTCCTGGCTTTACCAGTGCTTCTGAGCAAGTAGCCCCTAAATAGATTCTTTTAAATAGTTCTAGAGACTTCCTACAATGCTATACATGTGGTGGCATACCTGAACTTGAGCAACTAGTTACTTACAAAGAAAAGTAAAACAACATTTGGCTTTAAGTGCCCCAAATGTTCTCAAATGTGAAAGGTGGCTATTGAAATTATCAAAGTATAGAATCTAATACCACTTTACACACAAAGTTTGGAAAGTTTAAAAAGCAATAATTTTTCCAAGATTTTAACTATAATATAAATTAAGCAAAAATTCTACTATGCATTTCTCAAAAAAAATGGCAAGTTTCATGTTTGGAAAAGTTCTCTGCCACCACTGTTCTCATGAGACACATGGCACTACCTGGTGGCTATCTTGAATGTCCATCCTAGGGTTTCAGCCTGTAGAAGGACTACTACAGCTACAGACAGTAGAATACTTTATGGCATCTTCTAGGGTTTGAACTCTTGAGTGTATTAATATAAAGTAAATAGCATGCTCTTTATTTTTAGCTTAAGTTAATTTTTCTATCATAAGATATATATTTCAATTAACTGATATAAATTATATTAGGTGCAGAATTTATTTCAGTACAATATAAAGGCTGGTCCAGCCAGGTGGTGATAGGGTACACCTTTAATTCCAGCACTTGGGAGGCAGAGGAAGGTGGATATCCATGAGTTCAACTCCAGCCTGGTCTTCAAGGACAGACTCCAAAGCAACAGAGAAACTCTGTCTCAAAAAAAAAAAAAAAAACTATTCCAAAGCATTGGTTGCTAAAAGTAGATGTTGATCTAGGAACATAAACAATTAGTAAAAAGAGAAAATGTATTCAATCTCCTTTACATCTAGATATGTGTCTTGTTTTGATCATTGCTTGTGAATATTTCACAGGAAATGTTTTTTATCCTTTCTGGTCATCAATTTCCTCATCTCTAACCTGACCTCTGAAAATTGTGCTTAAATGAAATATAAATGGAATTTCAAATGTTAAGTACCTGGCTGGAAATTGGCAATGTAAGAGCAGAGGAGCAAACCTTGAATTTGACTTGTGTGTCTATTGACATGCCTTAGGAACATTTATCTATCTACACATCTTAAGGTTTCATTTGAAAAACCTACATCAGGACATGTTGCCAATATGTTACCCCTCTACTGCCACCTGAAAATCTCAGTCTTTTGTTCTGATGTGACAGATATGCTTGAAGAACACTGTACCACACCACTCTACTAACTAGAAAAAACAGAGAACATGAATCTGTGACAGCAAAATAAATGATCACATAGCTGAAAATGTGCCTTTCACAAAAAAAAGAGAACCCCAAAAAGCGCATTCAGTTTTGGAGGCATTTATAAAGAGGATAATTAGTAGCCTTTCTTTCAGTGCCTTCAAATATTTAGCTAAAACAATATTTCATTTTCTATGAAACTTCGTGACTGATACCATATTCTAGATAGGGTGGTGCCCATTAAACGTCCATTCTGATAGCCTCTGATATTTTTAATTATCATTTGATTAATTATAATTTGATATCAGTAACAAGTCTCTTTCTTTATTCTTCCTGTCTATTTCACACACACACAGAAAAAAAAATCCCAACACAATTTGACCTTTTTCCTTTGTGCAATTCAAAATGCATCAAAGGATTAAAAGGAAGCATTATTTTGAAAAACTTGTTTTCCATATTTAAAAAAATCCCAGTTCCTTCTAAAAGTCACACAGTGTGTTTCTCTCTCTTTTTCGCTGTTTATCTAACTCTGTCTCTTTCTCTCTCTCTCTCTCTCTTGAAGGCTTAAGTCACAAACAATCCCACACCAGTTTGGAATTATGATTAATAGAATGGTTATTTATTCAAATGGCAAAAAAACTTACAGATTACCGTCCCAGACAACAGCACCTCTGGGTGAACAGGAAAGGAGTCTAGGAGCCAGAAGTGGAGCCAGAAGCCAGAGAGAGAGTGGAGGACAGCCTCTGCTTTTTTAAAGAGAGAGAGACCACACCCCAATGGGCTGGGATCTCAGCGGCTATTGGCTGAAGGAGTGGAAGGAGCTCCCGCAGCATCTCCCCCTTTTGTTTAAGTAAGAAATTTCTAAGTCTACTACGAAATTATATACAATAAGTACAAACCTACAAAATTATATACAATAAATACAAATATCCTATTCTAACTAGCTTAAGTCTTGTATAACAAATAACTTGTCCAAGTCATGAGAGGAAAGTAACTACATTTATATAATCCTCAATCCCTTCGAAGATCTGAGAAGGGAAATAATGTTACCTGAGTAATTAGGAAGTGCAATCAAACAACTTCCAGAACATGTAACAAATCACAGAGACAACTGGCTACCTGGGCAAACACCCAAAGTCACATTTGCAGTGTTGAAGCAACCAACTTTGTCTAAGGCCTGACATAACTGACATACCATTTTCAAAGGCAAGAAACTTTCAAAACTATCTTACCCTGTCTTGGCAGGATATGACAGTACTGTTTTATCCATTTATAGATATCCTGTAACTCTGTCAGTAGTTGAGGTATGTGCATTTCTTTACCCAATGGCCAGTTCTGGCAAGAAGAAAGGCTCCAGGTGGAGTGTCTTTGGTGCTCAACATTCTCTCGGGAATAGATCAGTGTTGCCAGGAGTGATTGTGTCTCACTACCACAGAACTCTGAATTAGATTAAATGCCACTTTCTACAGCTCTTTGAAGAGGTTGAAGATTATCTATCTATACTGAATATAATCTCTATGTATCTAAAGAACCTGATTAGTCTAATTATAAATGACAAACTTAGATGACTATTGATCTATATAATTCTCAATACCTATCTAACTTAAAGACTGAGACAATAAACAACTGTGCAATAAATGAGGACAATATGACCTCCAAATAAAAACAATGTGCAAGTATACATTGCAATATGGTAAATATATATATCAATACTATATATATATATATATCAATACATTAAAATATTTTAAACAGGGGTAGAAGCATGCATGCATAAAATAGTCAACATAATTTAACTTTGTATCAACATATAAGAATCAATACCAATATACTTGTCTAAAAACAATAACTCACAAGTACAAATCTATTATCCCATCATCCAATTATCCCTCTTTTTTTTAAGATTCCTGCGCTTATAAAATTCCCCCCAACCCTCAACCATATACTAATTATAACCAATCCCTAAATGATGTCGCTACACCCAAGGACAAACTTTACTGGGAGAGGGGACGTCGTTCTGTAGAATTGCTTCCAGCTGTCATGGGGGGTGACGTTCTTTCTGGGAGGTCCTGTGAAAGTAAAATAATAGTTAAATTTCAAGACCAATGTCTTTTAAAATTGCAAATAGTCTCTGAGTATTTTGTGGAGGTCTGGCCAGAATGTTGTACAAGATGTGCACCATTTCAGCTAACCACGCTGGAACCGTCTTGTGCAGCTGGTACCCAAAACACGTCTTGTAGTAGCGCTATCAGTATCATGACATCATATCAACCTGGTGTAGTTGTTGTTATGGGGCCCCATCCTCTTCCTGGAAACTTCAAATGTCACTGCAGGAAAAACTCATTGTTCATTGTGGAAAACTTAAACAGTAATCATATAGACATATACAGACATACATATATTCAATGAAAGGCACAATAGATATATTTAATGAAAGGTATGATAGATATGAAGAAAAGTAAAGATGTTTTCTAAACTCAAATTTCTTTCTGTCCCATATCATGGCTCTTGACATGAGACAGAAACTCTGGGTTTTTCTTTTAATAACAGCCTTGGAATTAGAGAGGAACTGAGCCAGAGTCCAACTCCAAAACCAGCTCTATAAATTTAGAAATATGATTTAGTATATTTTACTTACAGAACCTATTCAGTTTTCTTGATAGTCCCTATTGGGCCGTTATTTTCCATCTGTCAGTATTCAAATATCCAGGGTCCCTTGAATTTTTCAAAGATGAGTGTTTTCCTGTGGAGATAAGAACAGAACCCTGCCCCCATTCTATATGTTTTTCTTACCACCTGTATGAATATCATCATTGTAGATGAGCTGTCATTTCTCCTTTCCAAGAGGTTTCTCCTCTTCAAATCGAACCTTTATTAATTTTGATGGTATCCACAATTTTTCTTCTCCTGTGGAAACAAGAGCAAAACCCCTTCCCCAATGTAGCACATCTCCTGCCTTCCATTGAGAGGTCAGCATGTCTTTGAAATAAACAGGTTGGTTTAGTTCAGAAGTTTTTTCCATTATCCAATGCCTCTCTGCTGCTGTTGTTCCTTTCTCATTAGCATTAAGAAAATTCAAGGTTAATAAAGCATTATGCAATCTATTTATGGGGGTATCTTTCGTCCCTTTCTGTTTGTTCAGCATATCCTTTATAGTACGATTTGATCTTTCTGTAACTGCCTGACCTGTAGGATTATTTGGTATACCTGTAATGTGTTTTATATTATAATAAGCAAAAAAGCGTTTCATTTTCTTAGATACATATGCTGGACCATTGTCTGTCTTTATTTGTGCAGGTTTACCCATGATGGCCATAACTTCCAATAAATGTGTGATTACCAAATCAGCCTTTTCTGAGCTCAGGGCAGTTGCCCATTGAAAACCTGAATACGTGTCTATGATGTGGTGTACATATTTTAATTTATCAAATTCCATAAAGTGGAACACATCCATCTCCCAGATTTCATTCCTTCCTTTGGGTTACTCCCTGCAGGCAATGGTGTTTGATTATAGAAAGAACAAGTAGGACATCTCTTTATAATGTTCTTAGCTTGTTGCCATGTAATGGAAGAAAACTCTTTCTTTAAGCCTTTACTATTGACATGAATTTTTGCTGGATCTTGTATTCTATTCAAAGCATTCAAGACTGCTTTGTGACATAAGGACAGCACTTTTTCGTCATAAAGAGCTTGGACCTGTGGATCAGCATATGCTCCTACACCAAGAATTTGATCTTGGGAAACCTCCACACCTTTTGCTCTTCCTTGCTGTTCCATATGTTTGTATTCTTCTCTGAAATAAATTCCAAACATCAAAGAAGGTCCATCATCTAAAACTGCAGACACTAGCTGAGAGAAATCAAGGGAGGTAGCTCTGACATTAGAAGCCCAAGTCCTTATCATTTCCTTAACAAATGCAGAGTGCAAGCCATAATTAACGACAGCTTGCTTAATTTCTTTTAATTCATTCATTGCTATTGGTGTCCATCTAGCTTCTTTAACTCCCTTTGAGCCTTTAGAAGTTGACCCTTTGTCAGAATAAATTACACGGTATTTCGTTAGAACCCTGGGTAAGCCAGTTCTAACAGCTGGTGGTGGCATTGTATCCTGTCCTTGTGCCTTCTTACTCTGTTCACCAGCTCCAATAATTTCTTCAATTATTTCTAATCCTTTTATCATTGTCTCCCTTAAATCCTGAATCTCCTGACCTACCCATGTTTCTAGGAATTTCACTAAGGTATTAATTTTTTTGGTTCCCATTCTGGAGGTATATTCTATCTGTTACTTTATCAAAACTTTGTGGTAACGTCTGAACATCAAATTCAACAGCCTGAACCCTTTCAGGTTACTTCCTAGTACCCTTGGATATGGTGTCAATATTGTCTATCATAGTATCCACTTGTTCAGATAACCCCTGATTTTCAATAATTTTAATTCTTTCAACTAGTTGTTCATTATTAGTCCATAAAAATCGTATCTTCCTTAATGATAAAATATTGAAAAGAAAACTGAAACCTAGTAACAAGTAAATTAATGTATCCCCATAGTCATATAAACCTTGCATGACATAATCCATTGTTTTAATAAAGAAAACAGTAAAATTGGCGTTGGAAACAAAAACTGCCATATTACCTCTTGTCTAGTAGGCCGTGCTGTTGCCAAGTTGTGACTAGAACCACTGCAAAGGTGACGGAAACGGGGGTCCTATTTCAGTGTCCGCCTTAGTATTTGTTAAAAACTAGGAAATATAAGTTGCTCAACAAAGAAAATGTAATTAAACCAATTCCATACACGGAACCAGAAACCCAGAATCCAGGGGTAGAAAAGAGCAACCTGGAAGCCGTGTCTGCCTCCACGTGACTGAGTCGCCCCAAGGGGCTGCAGCTTTTGGCAACTGCTTGCGTTCTGATACACGCCACTCAAGTGCCACACTTACAAGGGTAATTTATAAACAACTCAGAAAAGAGTAAACCAGGCAGGCAGAGACTTTCCCGAGCCTGTGGAGCTTGGGCTGCGTGGGGTTTAATTGAACTGCTGACTCCACACACAGGGCACAGGCCGCAGCTGAGGGAGGGCTCGTGACTAGCCAAGCTGGCAGCAGGCAGTGTAGTGGGGGGGGAAAGGGGGAATCTACAACCAAATGTGGGGCGCCAGATGAAGGCGTAAGTCACAAATAATCCCACACCAGTTTGGAATTATGATTAATAGAATGGTTATTTATTCAAAGGGCAAAAAAACTTACATATTACCGTCCCAGACAACAGCCCCTCTGCGCGAACAGGAAAGGAGTCTAGGAACCAGAAGTGGAACCAGAAGCCAGAGAAAGAGTGGAAGACAGCCGCTGATTTTTTAAAGAGAGAGAGACCACGCCCCAGTGGGCTGGAATCTCAGCGGCTATTGGCTGAAGGAGCAGAAGGAGCTCCCACAGGACTCTCTGTCTCTATCTCTGTCTCTGTCTCTCTCTCTCTCTCTCTCTCACACACACACACACAGAGATACACAAATAAACAAACATATACATGACAGGGAGAGTAAGAGTGTTAATTGATTTTATAGCCACCAGAGAGACTAAAAGTCAGTATTTTATTCCAACCTCATTCAAACTGCAGGTACTTTAAAGATCAAATTTAAAAATTGTCTTTATTTTAGGGCCACATTGTTACAAAAGTTAGTTTCTCCCAGTCACTACCTAAATAATAAACTCTGTCTTGTACTCAGTAAGCCCACTATGAGTTAAATTTGTGCCTTCTAACAGATGTTCTAAGCTGAGAAAGCATTGATGCACTTCATAAAATCTTTTTGAGAGCAAAGCACAGACTGCTTTCAATCTCTAATCCATATTCACAGGCTCACTAACTGAAATGTGAAAGAAAATAGAATCAGAAAGAAAAGCCCATTCTGTAAGTAATGCTGCGTGTCATGGTCTGAAGTCATCCCTAAAAGTCAAATGTCAGACTTCTGTCTCCCATTTCTCAGTAAGGTGCTGTGTTTTGCTTTTTTTTTTTTTTTTTTTTTTTTTTGCTGCTTCAGAAAAGACCTATTTATTAACACCACGTAGGCTTAAATACACTGCAGTCAATGGTCAACAGGTGATAATTCCATCCTCTGATCCTCTAAACTAGGCACAGTTTCTAGTAACTTTAATTCGAAGGTTCTAGGAGGGAAGAGCAGTAGAAGGCCAGAACACATTAGTCCCAACATCCAGCTGAAGGCCAGGACTCATTAATCCCAACATCTCCCCCCTAAAATTTTTATAAAACAGAAGACCCTCCTGTCTTAGATCATCTCAGAAGAGTAAACCCTTTCCCCTCTTTGGGAGGCCGCTTCCCTGTCTTAGATGGGCCCTCTTCTGTAGAAGTTGTCCGTCTATGGAGGAATCTTCATTGTTGGTGCATTATTTGCAGTCAAACCTAGAGTACATTCGAATTACTGGCCAATAGGCTCAGAAGGACTTGCTTGGAGTGACCATATGCTACATTCTCATGGGTTGTCTGATCTTACACAGAATTCGGAGATGAATGCCCATAGCAACAGGCATTACGATTGCCAGCAATAAGGTCCCCAATCACCACTGGACCCAGCCTCCCATTTGGGCTATGGTATTTTACCAACCCTTTAGCTAAAACAGTTACAATCTGGTGTGCTAATTGTAACATTTTACTCAATCATTAACCTCACTCCTATTGGAAATTATACCCTATGGATCTTGTGTAAATTCTTTCCAATCATGCTACAAGGATCAGGAAACCATGGACAGTAAAAGAAATATACTGCCACCAGAAAGAGGTTTTTCAATAATACACCAATATCCAGTATCCAAGGTAGTTACAATGTGACAATTCTCTATTGCAATGGTTCTCAACCTTCCTAATGTTGCCACCCTTGAACGCACAGTTCATGTTGTAGGACCCAGAACCATTAAATTATTTTGTTTCTATATCATAATATAATTTTGTTACTGGTATAATGACAATGTAAATAACTGATATACATGATATCTTATATGTACCCACAAAGGGGCCATGACCCACAGGTTCAGAACCACTGCCCTAAAGGGAAACTATAGGGCTTTCGCTATGAATCATAATATGATTTGAATTGTTCCTACCTCCTTGCAAAAGACCCTGCTGTGTTTAAATGAGTAGCGCCACAGATGATCTTCTCTGAATGGGTTAAAGTGACAAAGTAGGGATTTCAAAATCTGCCAGGAAGTGATCTACACATAGTATATAGGGTTTTTCCTAAAATCTTTGAGAAGTTATTGACAAGAAAACAAAAAGGCATTTATAAGATGTATTCCAGATCATAGTCATTGGCATGTCATTTCTTCTACAATATAAACCACACAGGGCAGAGCAACAAGGAAGGCTATGAAAGTCCAGGGAGCCTTGGAAACTCCATTACTGAGATTACATTACTTCATGGCCACTTACACAGAAGCAGAGACTCTTTTCTCAGGGGGCTTGAAAATTTTCCCCAAACCTTCCTGTTTGGGTCTTTTATTTTAATCAAATCCCTTTGAGTCTGATAAACTTAACCTAAGCATTTCAGAGAGATCTTTCTCCCATGCCTAACAAAAGATATCTGAAAACTTTAAACCTGACAGAGAGAAGACAACCTTTTACAATTATAGGAGACTTACAGATTCCACTGTTTCAAAACCCAGAGGCACTCCAAAGAAAGCAAAGAGAAGTTCTCAAAAACTTGGTTTTCATTTAATTTTTTTTCCCGTTAGACTTGTTTATTCAAGTATCCGAAAACACTCTTTCCACTTCCTCCCCTCCTCCCAATACCCTCCCGCTCCCCCCACTCCCCCACTCCCCCCATTCCCTCTCCTCCTCCCTCACCATTCCCCAGAGCAGTCAGGGTTTCCTGCCCTGTGGGAAATTCAAGTTCCTCCCCCCTCACTCCAGGTACAGGAAGGTGAGCATCCAAACAGGCCAGGATCCCAAAAAGCCAGTCCATGCAGACGAAACAAGATCCAGTGCCATTGTCAATGGCTTCTCAGTCTTCATTTGGACCTTGGGGGCTCAGTCAGCCCCCATGTCAACCACATTCAGAGAGTCCGGTTTGATCTCATGCTCGTTCAGTCCCAGTCCAGCTGGCCTTGGTGAGCTCTCATTCAATCAGACCCCTTGTATCAGTGGGTGAACGCACCCTTCGCGGTCCTGGCTTCCAGTGCTCCAATGTGGGTCTCCATCTCTATCTCCATCCATCGTCAGATGAAGGCCCCCTCTGATTTTGCATTCCTTGCTCACGATCTCTTTCCCTCTGCTTCTCATTTGGGCCTAGGGAGTTAAGTTCAGTGTTCCAATATGTGTCTCTGTCTCTATCTCCATCCATCGCCATATGAAGGTTCTGTGGTGATATGCAAAATATTCATCAGTATGGTTATGGGTCAAGGCCAGATCAGGCACCCTCTCCTCTGCTGCCCAGAGTACAATCTGGGGACCTCTCCTTGGGCCTGGGAACCCCTCCAGAATCAAGTTTTTTGCATACCCTAAAATGGCTCCCTTAGTTGAGATATAAACTTCCTTGCTCCCATAACCATCCTTCCTCCCTCCCCCCTCCCATTCCCCCAATCCATCCCCAATCCTCCACCTCTCCCCTCTCCCTAACCATCTCCCCGTACTTCCACACACCCCCCACACGCACCCAAGTTTGCCTGACAATCTTGCCTACTTCTAATATCCAGAAGGATAACTATATGATTTTCTTCAGGTTCACCTTCTTATTCAGCTTCTCTAGGATCACAAATTATAGACTCAAAGACCTTTAACTATGGCTTGAAACCACTTATGAGTGAGTACATACCATATTCCTCTTTTTGGGTCTGGGTTACCTCACTCAGTAAAGCGTTTTCTATTTCCATCCATTTACATGCAAAATTCAAGATGTCATTGTTTTTTTACCACTGATTAAAACTCTAATGTGTATATGTTCCACACCTTTTTTAACCATTCTTCTATTGAGGGGCACCTAGGTTGTTTCCAGTTACTGGCTATTACAAATAATGCAGCTATGAACATAGTTGAACAAATGCTTTTGTAGTATGATAGGGCATCTCTTGGGTATATTCCCAAGAGAGGAATTGCTGGGTCCTGAGGGAGGTTGACTCCCAGTTTCCTGAGAAACTGCCACACTGATTTCCACAGTGACTGTACAAGTTTGCATTCCCACCAACAATGGATGAGTGTTCCCTTCACTCCACATCCTCTCCAGCATAGGCTATCATTGGTGTTTTTGAGTTTAGCTATTCTGACAGGTGTAAGATGGTATCTCAAAGTGGTTTTGATTTGCATTTCCCTGATCGCTAAGGAGGTTGTACCCTATCTTCCAGTTCAATCTGACATTACGACATGTACATAAGCAAATCAGAGATACTTGATAAGAAGCTTTTAATAAATCCACATATATGTGAATATAATACTTCTTTCTAAATAGATTATTGAGGTTTGTGTCTTCTCCATTCTTAACACTCATTTTGTTCCCTGAAAGAACTTTGCAAAATGTAAAACAAAGTAAATAGCTACATACATTATCATACTAATGAACATAAACTACACTGTGTGCATTATATCCTCTCTTTATTGTCATTACCTAGATATTGGGAAAATGCCAAAACAGAGGCAATATATCTAAGCAGTAAGGTGATAGAATTTTAAAACTCAGCTGGAAAGAAAATTTTCAATAAGTGTTATCATATGATCATGGAGAAGTGCCACAGAACAGCTGTTGTTGCTAACATGTGTACATGTGTGTCTGTATATCTGTAGGCATGTCACATATGTGTGGGTACCACGTGTGGGAATACCTGGGGTTGCTAGAACAGGATGTCAGATTCCTTGGAGCTGAAGTTTTGAGTTTCCAAAGGTGGGTACTGAGAATAGAACTCAGGTAAGAAGAGCAGCAAATATTGTTAATCAATGGTCTATCTCCCAAGATCAAGAGAGAAAGGGGTTTATGATGATAACTTCTTCAGATCATAGACACCCTTCTACTGAGTTTCAGCTTAAGTTTTGCTTAGTTGGTTATTTACAAAATAATTAAGAAAAAATCTGTTTGTTGACTATTACAAGCAAGTAAAAACATAAATTCTCTAATTTCTTCATATATATTTTTATTCCTCCTTTGACCAGGGTAGATATGCTGTTCATAACTTTCACAGGGGATGGCCTCACTGACTAGAGTCTCCATTGTAAATCCCAGGAAAATCAGGAGAGGACGACTGTGTTTTCTGAGTTTCATAGAAAGAGAATAGAATTTGCTTCTTTGTGAGCATGTTCTTCCTAATTTTTCTAAACCATAAATTGAACTATGTTGACAACTGCATTACCTACTCTCACCTAGGAATTGAGAGAAAATTAAGAAATGGAGAATGACTGATAGTTTTCAGATTATTTCACAATTTAACTGGTGAAATTTCTTTGGTAAATAGTGATATGAGAATATTCTTGCTAGGTTTAGGTAGCTAAAATTATTTATATTTTACTATATATTGAACCAAAATATACATCCAGTTATGGACAGATACTTCTTTTTGTTTGTTTATTTGTTCACAGAGAAATAATCTATATGAAAGTTGTTCTTGTATGGACTTGAACAAGTCCTGAATTTTATGTATAATAGCTGTCCCTATGGAGAAGGGGAATCAAAAACATACTGTATATATAACAATTGATCTTTCAACTCCAGTTTCTTTACCTGTGAAATTGTGAAATGGTTAGAACAATACTTAGCAGTGTTCTTATGAGGATTAAGCCAACGACTATCAGAGTTTATCACCAAGAATAGTCAGAGAGAAGATACTTTGTGTTATCCTGTCACTCTAGCATTAATCCATTCATGGATTTCATCTCTTGTGCATCTATAGGTCTAGTTTCAACTTTGAGCAGTATATCGTTTGATTTCAGTGACTGGCTGTGTCTTCTGGCTTCAGGTTTGATATTATCATTAGGTAACTCAAAGATTAGAGAAGATTTCTACTTTGTATACCACTGAAAATGAACTCCTTCTGAATAATTCTAATTTGACTGTGCCACCTGTTTGTTAATGGAACTCTGAGTAAAATATCTACTTTACAATAACTATATTCACTAGAAAGCATGAAACTATGAAAGAAAAATTGAATGGATAATTATTTAAATTTGTAAGTTTTCATCCACGTGTATCATTTGAAGGCAGAGTCAAACTGAGTAAAATGTGTTTCCATTTAAACTCAATTATCACATATGTCTAAATGATGGCTTCAGCCAAGCAAGAAATATAGGTACTTTAGCTGATGTTCAGGAAGATACAATTTTCATAGATGTTGAAGGCAAGATTTAATACATGTCTTTAATCTACTAATCATTCTTCGTTGATGGTTCCTTTTCAGTTGTTAAATGTGGATATTTGCACTGCTCATTTTAGGCTGTGAAAACAATAACAATCCATCCTCTCCATAGGCCAGTCAAAGACATAATTCTATATGCCTTCTAAGTTCAGAATTTTACTTTTTTGTATTCTGAATATTTCATTTTATGCAATAACTTTCTAACATTCTGTCAATTTTTTGTTCTGCATTATGTACTACATGAAAAGAAAGATGAAAGCTAAAGAATCAAAATGCATAATTTCCAGCTTTAACTTCCAGTTTGCTGTCTATTGATACATAGATACTATCTTTAGCTGGTTTTCTTATCACAATATTTTAATGCATGCTTATCTTTTTGGACTTTTCAAAATTAATATTAAGTAATGCATGAGAAAGTACTTTGAACCAGTTTAATATTATGTACAATGCTGCCAGATTTCAGAAATACATTCACTTTATCAAATGAAGTCAACTTACTTTTTGTGATAAAAATAATTGATAGTTCTTTGTTTCAATGCATATGACACATTTTTATTTCAGGACAAAAACATAATATAGGAACCTGTAATAGACATCTCTCATGGGTACTATCTATTTTATCTCTGTTCACTAAAGTTTTTCAGGGAGTTATGAATTATAGCTAAAACACTAGAGCATATAGTATAAATATTCATTTCCTACGTGAAAACAAAATAATCTGGACACATTTGTCTGAAAAAATCAGAAAATAGTTTAAATGATAGTTTAATGGGACAGAGCTAAGAATATTTTTACCTATAGCTACTCAACCTGAATTTTTATCAGAGAATATAATATATTCAATAAACAGAATCAGTAGATATGGAATAAAACAACCAAAGAAAATTCTGTATAATTTGTTCTTTCAATAGTACATAAAATAATCATATGCCCATATTTACAAACTCACAGAATATAAACTAAACAATTATTTGTCATAATATCATCATAAATATGTAGTTTTACTTCGATAAGCCATGGTTTCTTCATTTATTCATAATAAGCATATTCAGTATAAACCATGTGTGGTTAGACACTGTCTTTGGAGCTAGAAAACAGGTAATACATTTTTATCTTATATAGTCTTAAACATGTGGAAATTGTATTCTTGTAGTAGAAACAGAAAATAATTAATGGCACAGGTAATTTTAGATAGTGTTTAGGTCATAAATAAAAGCCTGTGGGTTGTGGTCAAAAACACCTAGCTACAGGCATTAATTAAGATGAGGTGACAGTCTAGGAAGTCTTCTCCTAGATGTGACATCTGATTTCAGATTTGATTTCAGATATCAATAAAGAGACTGCCAACATGAGAGATTACAGAAAATTGAAGAATCCAGAATAAGTGAATTTCCAAAGCAAACAAGCAAATACTACAAAGCCTTGGGATGTGGACTACACGTAACATGTTGGAGGAAAGGAGATTCTAACAGGGGAGAGTATAATTTTGTACCTGCATGGGTGCAATACTAAAAGCTGTTAAGTGCTCTCAGTTATACTTATGGCAAGTCTTGGTGATGGTTGGACTGCAGTGCAACAGGGGCAAACTTATTTAAACACAACTGTCCTGGGAATGTTATATCATTTAAAATCATGCTATAATAGCTGAACTATCTATAAATATTAATCTAAAATGTAGCTCATGGGCTCATATTCTGAACATTTGTTCCTCACTTGTTAATGGTATTTGGGAGTCTGTGGAAGTATGTCACTTGGAGGAGCAGGCATTGAAGCTTATTTTCTTCTCTTTCTGCTTCATCATCTACCAGTGACAGCCTTTGCCACATGTTTCTGCCATCTCACACAGAATAATTCCACTAACCCTTACCTCTGCAATGGACTCCAACCCCTGTGAAACCATACATTCAAATACACCTTTTTCTTGTGTTGTTTTTTGACACTAATTTGTTACTTTTATATAGCAATTATTGTTAAAGGGCATCAGAGGGAATAATTTCAAATTCTCCATTGTGAGAGGAAGAAATGATCACATGTACTGAAAAGAATTCTATTATCAATAGAGAGCACATGATCAGCATCAGACAGGAACTCACCACAGGAAATCTTTATACTTAAGTAGAAATTTATGAATGGTATTCATTTTTCTCAGAGGAGCAATAACAACATGATGAAGAATTGAAAATGACATAAAACTAGAGTAATTATGATTAATAATGGCATCCCTAAGATGACTTCAGACACTGAAGAAATTATCCAATCAATTCTAAACTGTTTATAAAAATACATTAGTTAAATTTTGATTTGTATTGAATCTTCATTTTGTGATGTAAACACAGATACACATATGGAGACACACATGTACATGTAAACTTTATCTTAAATCATTTCAAGTACCTTTCAGCTGTTACCAGCACCTTGAAATGCTTTAGCACAGATGCCCTAAGATGGGATTCATGTAGCATAAACACAAGCAGCACTGAAAAACAAAGTAAAAATATCACACACTGGTGTTTATCTTATCATCAAATTATAATCTATCACTGATAAGGTGACTTTTAGCAGATTATTCAAAGTTAACACACCGTTAAAATCTATTATGCTATGAGCTGGCTTTTTGGTGCTCATTCCCTATGGAGAGATACCTTGCTCAGCCTAGATACAGGGAGGAGGGCCTTGATCCTGCCTAAATGTGCAAATTTTGTTGACTCTCCATTGGAGGACTTACCTTCTCTGAGGTATGGATTGGGGTGGGCTGAGGAGAATATAGGGGGAGTGGGAAGAGAAGAGGGAGGGAGAGCAAGGTTTGGCATGTAAAATAAAAAAGATTGCTTTAAAATATATTCTTTATATTTATTTATCTATTATATATATATTATATAATATATATATATATATAGGATATATATCCATTAAAATCTGACATGGTATTTGGAAGTTAAATTTCTCTTTACATTAGTGTCATAATTCCTCAATATGTGATTATATTAAAAGTTACGAAATGATGACTGATTACTTTTAGTTTTATTGTACCTTCTGTATACAACTGTTATATTAACAAAGACTATGTTTTTGCTTTAATCAACAAAAATATCCCAATATATTTTATTTCCAAAATAATTTTCTTTATTCTTTTAAATACTTACATTAAAAAAATATTATTTTATCCACCCCACTTTCTCCCTCCAATTCTTTCTGGGACCCAGAGACTACTTTCCCTTCTGAATTCATGACAATTTGTACTATCATTAATGAAGTCCCCCTGAGTCCAACTGTTGTTGACCATGTGATAATGGGTGTGGTACCATTCACTGAGGTATAATAGATTTACTGGTAGCTATATTCTCAAAAAAAAAAAAAAGATTCTCTCTCCCTCAATTGCAGTGAACTACCAGTAGATGCTCAGGAGACTCTTTTCCCCTCATGCTGGAACCTTTACTGGCTTAATCTTCTGCAGGTCTTATACACCACCATATTTGTGAAAGAATGTATGCATCCAAAAGGTAAAATTTCACAGCTCTATTCATTCCCGAGCTCTTACATTCTTTCTCTTCATGCTTTCGGGATGCTTCCTGAATTTTGATTGAGGTGGAGTTAATGTTAAATCTAAAGCTAAGTCACTTAATCTGAACACTTAGACTAGTTATGGGTCTCTAGTTAATTCCTACTGACTGCAAAAGCAAACTTTTCTGACAAACATTGTAAATAGCACAAATCTATGTGTATAAATAATTATTGAGTATGTAGTTTGTCAATACTACCATTTGTTAAAGCGTTACTAGTAGATATATACAGGGGCCTATGATCTCCCAGTCATGTGGAAATGTTAATCAAAGAAACAGCACTCTACACATTCAGAGAC
Organism: Myodes glareolus; assembly: GCF_982192425.1. Lineage (NCBI taxonomy): Eukaryota > Metazoa > Chordata > Mammalia > Rodentia > Cricetidae > Myodes > Myodes glareolus. The sequence continues at coordinate 76,800,182 of NC_142031.1, read as the reverse complement.
AATCTTTGTAAGATATATATCCAAGAGTGAATTGTTGTTTAGAATATATAAAGAATTCAAAAACCTAAACATGAAGAAAACAGCTGAATTAAAATGGGCTCTAGAATGGAATACAAAGTTCTCAAAAGAAGAAATACAAAATGGCTATAAAATACCTTCAAAATGGTTAAACATCCTTGATTATTACAAAAACATAGACTAAAGTTATTTGTGAGATTATATATATTTGCTCATGATCCTGAATACATTGACATCAAACAGTGATGGGAATATATGAAGTGAGTCATTCGTGTTTGTGAGAGTGTAAACTAGTGAGACTGGTTGGGAACTCAATGTGGAGGCCTCTCAATAAAATAGAAATTGAATTGCAATATTATTCAGCTATATAACTCCTGGTTGTATATTATAAGAACATTATTTCATACTTGGAAATTACTTCTCAATGTGGTTCTATTCACAAAAAGTAAGTGGAACCAATGTAGATGTTCGTCAACTGATGAAAAATTACTCTGTATTTACAGTGCAACATTTTTCTGATGTGAAGATATGAATCATGAAATTTGCAGGTAAATGGAATGAAGTTAAAAAAATTTACTCTGGGAAATTTCTCAGGCCTGTTAAAAATGCCCCCCATCCTGTGCTTGTCTGTATCTCTATTTCCATCTCTGTCTCTGCCTCATCTGTGGATTTTAGCTTTGAGTCTTTTGCTTTATATGTTTGATTTGGAGTAGATGTGGAAGCCAGGGAAGAAGAAACAAGCCACTGGAAATAAATGCTATAAGTAGAGAGAGGAATAAAATATAGCTAAGATAAACCAAAACATTGAAAGTAGAAAGGGAGAGAAAGGTTCACACATAAAAGGAGAGGTACATGGAAAATGAAAGAATTCGATGTAGACTCAAAAAAAAAAATGAAGGATTCTGAAATGTAATATGAAACCTATGATCCTGCAACACAAATAAAACTATTGTGTTGGTGACATGAAAGTTGGGCTAGAGAGAGGAGACTGTCTATAGGATAGTTTCCATAGTATTGGATGGTACTATGCAGGCTTTTGAGGGAGAAAAGACTCAGTGATCTAACCCAGCACTAGACGCTGCATAGTACTATAAGCTGATTAGATGACTCAGAGTTTAGGAGTACTGCTTGCTCTGCCAAAAGTTCTGACTTCAGTTCCCAGGAATGACATAGTAGCTCACAATCATCTGTAATGAAATCTGGTTCCCTCTTGAGGAAGAGATATGGTCAGTCATCTTCATCAACTTAGACCATGAAACTCAATATAGACTAGTTCAACAGAACCTGCCCAAGTAGGCATGCATGCATGCATGCTTCAGCAAAAAAAATAAGTACACTTACCTCACCAGCCAGTTATACCTGTTGGTACAAAAGTTCTTTCTGATTGGAGATGAGAATTGACTTAGCATTAAGGATTTCCTGTCTTGTACTGTAAATTTTGCCAGATTTATTTTGAATGTCAAGAATATCTACAGAAATAACTGAGACTAAATTTTCTATCACAGAAGTAAGTTTCTTGTGTTCAGCATTATTAGTTTGTCCTGCTCAATATACTTTTCTTCTTCAGGTAACATAACCCCAATTTTTCTTATAAGGACGACACCATCCTGTGCTTATAGATTAAGGGGGGTCTCTTTTTCAAAATAAGTGGAGAGAAACACAACCATTGATTGATTTACTAGAGAATTATTTTCCAATGGTTCAAGTCAGTCAATATTAATTTCAGGATTTTTCAAAGGACTACTAGAAAATTGATTTTTTCTTTTCCTGACACAGAAATGTACAGAATAAGAATCTCTTCAAGCTCACAATCACTGTATACAGACAGCTAGAAAGATGCAAGTGGAAGGCACTAAAGAGGCAGGAGAGTGGGGTTTGAATATTGAAGTTAAGGCCTAGTTCCAGTTGTGTGCAGAATATAGAAACAGCTTTGCCTTGGGATGGATCAAAGTCTTGGGTATAAGTATTTCTGACATCTGTCTATGTCCAGATCTTCAGTCAGTGTAACTGGATATTTCTTATAGGAAGAAATGCTGGGTTGCAGTCCTGTCTTTCCTATTGGAATCAGTTTAGTTAAGAATGCACTATTTCTTCTAGTGTTAAGGACTTTACCCATATTTTGCACGCACTAGTTGATCATTCTACCACAGAGCTATATCCCCACACCTAAATTTTTAATAATTACATAGTCTGGGAAAACTAAAGTTTTGATTCAACCTCTACATCAGTCAAAAATCCCCAAAGATATTCTAAAAATTAGAAATTTTTAACTAGGGAGTTGCAGAACTAGAAGTAAAAATCATACTTCTGCACCTTATATTCAGTACTCTTTTGTACCTTTTGTAATTTTTCTGACAGGTTTATTTTATGTATAAGTCATGTATACATGTATTTCTTTGTAACTTCAATAGCTTATTTGAAACATAGGTTTTCTTTTTTTTTTCCATCCCAAAGTCATTCTCCTTTGTTAATTTCACTAAGAACATTGCAAAAACTAAAAGTCTTGAAATACACAAGCAACCTGGAAATCCAGTTTTCTGTCAGAATCAAGAAATAACACCATACCTTTCTGGTGGCACTAGGGAACAATAAAAAACATGGCCACTTATTTTATTTTGTCATTTCTTGGAGTAAACTACCCACAGGGTACTTAAATGGTTTATTTTCTCTTTTGTCTTTTCTCTAGGTTAACAGCAAAAATATATTCAGCAATGGAGAATATAAATCAGTTATTTATGTTTCAGTTGTCAGATCTGTTTTTTCTGAATATCCCTTGAGCCAGAATGGAGGAGGAGATAAAGGTAGGGTAGGGATATTTCATACATATTTAATTTGTAATTGTAAAAAAGTTAACTTTTCTCTTCTTTTGCCTTTTATTTTCCTGCTAGTTCTTCTGGGTGACTAAAACATCAACAATAAAGGCATCATTGTGCTTAGAATGCTGTTAATGGAATTCCACAGGATCAAATGAGTAAACCCAATGATTTTAATTCTCAAAGAAAAGATTGTGCCACATTGACCGATGCAGAAGAAAACAAGTTTTCAATATTTTGTCAACTGGTCTCCATTTCCAAGTCACAAGACACATGAAATAGTTACATGAATAAGACTCAACTAATCTTTATCTTAATGTTGTTTTGTTTATTTGTCTATGTGCTTAATTTCAAAAAGCTATGCACCTATCCAAAATTTCAGCATCTAGCAAAAGTAATAGCATATTAAAGTCACTTTAAATATGTTTTACTAATAAATAATAAAACCATTAGTGGTTTTCCATTTCATCTTCACTTTTAATGTATACTAACACTACTACATTTTACGCATTTTCTTCTTATTTGTAATATAAATTTGCCATTCTAATATCAATTAATTAAAGAAAGGGAAATTGATATTTTGATGAATTATATTTATCAGATATTGATGTATTTAAAAGAATGGGAAATCTCAAAATGCCAACTTTAGCAAAACAAGAGAAATCCATTACATATATACAATGAAAAATCAACAGTAAGTATGGCAGAATTAAAAACGCCCCCCTAGTAAATATCCAATAGAACTAAAAATGTGCTGAGTGATATATTTTAAGGTAAATTTTTAACTTCACTCTCTGCTGGAAAGGAATTAAGGCTTCTTATGTGACCAAAATTCAGTGATACTGAGTGTCCTGTTACCTTCTTGTAAGGCAAATAGAATATAGAAACTGGCTTTGCCTTTCTTGAATCTTCCACAAGTTCTCCTAGCTGTGAGCTTTTATATTTAACTGAGGAACTGGATAGAAGCTATTTGGAAGAAATATGACCTTGGAATCTTCCAATGTGATATAGCTCATCAGTTGAATAAAAATCAATCCAGAAGCCAATATTATACCTTCAGTTGAGGATTTGGACAGTTAGTCAGATAAGACAGATATACATGTATTACTTTCTTCTAATATGTTCTAACTCTTCTTTCAGCAACTACATCGGTTCATGTTTATAATCTGTTTTTTTCTGTTTTTTTTTTCATTAGCAGAATCAAGTATTACACATACACACACACAAAGGTTTTCTACTTTGGGCTACAAGAAGTAGTACACCAGAAACTCAATGACAGAGAAGAAGATATAACCCTTGTTTTAAATACTTAGTTACCTAGATAAATAGGCAGAATGTAGATATAATCAGAAGGTATCACTTTCAAATCATAATCAAGCACACAGGAAAAGTAGAATTTCACTATTTAATAGCATAAATTTCTCTTTTGATTTTTAATTCACCTGAAAAGAAGAAAAAATTAGTCAGAGTTAATTCTGGTAAAACCAACTCACCTTACTTTGAATCAGATGTGAATAGCAAGAGTCTATGTAATTTTTCTTCTTCCAGATAAGGACCGCTCTTGAGGAATGGCTCATACAGTCAATTAAGTTCAATTATCTATCATATCCCCTCTTGTTTTCTTTTTTTCTCATGGTGGAAGTTTATTGAAGGAAAAGAGAGGGGGGCACTCGGGAGATAGAAGCCGGCAGATCTCTGAGTTCAAGGCCAGCCTGGTTGCAAAACAGGTTCCAAAGAAACATAGAAACCCTGTCTCAGGAAAAAAATATAGAAAAAGAAAAAATAAGAAAATGGGTTAAAGAGATAAATGTGACAAAACAAAAACAAAAACAAAAATATACCCAAATATTGAAGTAATATTTTGGAGAATACTTAAATTCTTCAAACTTCTCCTAGTTGATTTACCTTTAGTTTTCTAAGGAGCTCAGTGATACCACAGGAGTTTGAAGAGCCACAGAGCATATTTTTCTTCCATGCTGACTCAGTATCATTCAGTAGCCCAGGCTACTTCTTCAAGTCCCAACTTTTAGTCATGTATTTTACCACCAAGAAACAATGTCTCCCAGTATTTCCTGCAATGTTTTTTATTAGCAAAATTAAATTTGGGCCATTGAGAAATAAAAATTGCCTGGTAGCCTGATGTGTTATGCAATATAAGTCCTATCAGTTGGAAGACAGGCAGGGAGATCTTAAGTTTGAGACTGACAGATGTTATATAATTAGATTCTTTTTGTAATTTTTATTACTTTTATTGAGCTATATATTTTTCTCTGCTCCCTTCTCTTCCTCTCCCTTACCCTCCTTCCCTCTCTCATGATCCCCATGCTCCAAATTTACTCAGAAAATCTTGTCTTTTTCTACTTCCCATGTAGATTAAATCCATGTATGTCCCTTTTTGGGTCCTCTTTGTTGTTTAGGTTTTCTGGGATTGTGAATTGTAAGGTGATTTTTCTTTGCCTTATGTCTAAAAGCCATTTAAAGTGAGTACATATTTTATTTGTCTTTCTGAGTCTGGGTTATGTCACTCAGTAAGATGTTATCTAGATCTTTTGTTAAATTTAGGAAGTCTTTAATTTTGTTTTATTTATTTCTTGACCCATTGGTTATTTAGGTAAGCATTGTTTAATTTTCATGTGTTTGTGGACTTCCTGAAATTAGTGTTGCTCTTGGATTCTAATTTTACACTATGGTGATCTGATAAAATATATAAGATTATTTATTGTGTGGAAAGTCCTTCTGTATATGTGTTATTTTTATTGCTTAATAAATAAAGAATCTGCTTTCAGCCAATGGTTTAACAGAATATAGCCAGGCTAGAAGATATATATGGAGAATAGATGGAGTGAAGAAGAAATCATGTAGCTCCACCCAAGACAGATGTGGGATGCCGGATGAAACTTTACCTGGTAATCACAGTCGTGTGGCAATAAACAGATTAATAGAAATGGGTTAACCAAAGATATAAGAGCTAGTTAGCAATACACTTAAGTGATTGACCAAGCAGTGATTTAAATAATATAGCTTTTGAATGGTTATTTCAAGTCTGGGTTCCTGGGAGCAAACAAGAGGTCTCTTAAAACAGGATTATTCATTTTTTTTAAACCTGTTGATATTTTCTTTGTTACCCAGTTTGTGGTCATTTTTTGAGAAGAGTCCATGAAATGCTAAGAAGAAGGTATATTCTTTTATGTTTGAATAGAACATATATATGTTATGTAGATATCTGTTAAGTTCTTTTGAGTCATAAGATCTATTAATCCCCTTATTCTCTGTTAAGTTTCTTTCTGACAGACCTGTCCAGTGATAAGTGTGGTGCACTGAAAACTCCCACTATTAGTGTGTGGGGTTCCATGTGTGATTTCAGTTTTACATAGTTTTTATTTTACATATGAGGGTATAATCATATTTGGAGAATAGATGTTCAGTATTGATATATCTTCTTAGTGGATTTCTCCTGTGACTAATATAAAATATCCTTCTTTGTTTCTTTTCATTAATTTTAGTTTGAAATCAATATTGTGCCTAGGATAGCTACATGAACTTTTTCTTAGGTCCATTTGATTGGAATTTTTTTCAACCTTTTATTCTCAAGTGATATCTGTCTTTGAAGTAGAGGTGTGTTTTTTCAATGCAGCAGTAGAATGGGCTCTGTTTTCTTATCCAATCTGTTAGCCTGTATCTTTTTGTAGGTAAGTTGAGTCTATTAATGTTGAGGGATATTAAAGATCAGTGATAGCTAGTTCTTGTTATTTTAATTTTCATGTTTGTTAATGTTACTGTGTTCACTTTTCCCTTCCTTGGGATTTGCTGCTGTGAGATCATCTATTGTTTGTGTTTTTGTGGATATTACATAATTCCTTGGGTTGGAATATTTATTCTAGTACTGTGTGTAACTCCAGGTTTGTGGCTAGGTATTTGTTAAATCTGGTTCTGTCATGGAACATCTTGCTTTATTTATTTTTTATGATTGAAAGTTTTGCTGGATATAGTAGTATAGGCCTCTTAATGTCTGCATAATGCTTGACCAGGACCTTCTGGTTTTCATTGTCTCCACTGAGATGTCAGACATAGTTGTGATAGGTCTGCCTTCATATGTTACTTGGTCTTGTTTTTTTGCTCTTCTTAATATTTTTCTTTAGCATATATGAGTAGTGTTTTAATTATTATGTGATGAGGGTGCTTCTTTAGTACAGTCTATCTGGTATTCTGTAAACTTCTTATATGTTCATATTCATATCTTTCTTTAGGTTGAAAAAGTTTTCTTCTATAATTTTGTTGAATATATTTTCTCTGCTTTTTTCTTGAACTTCCTCTCGTTCTTCTTGCTCTTGGATTGGGAGGATCAAGATAGTTAAAATGGCAATTCTACCAAAAGCAATCTATAGTTTCAATGCAATCCCCATCAAAATCCCATCAAAATTCTTCACAGACCTTGAGAGAACAATAATCAAGTTTATATGGCAAAACAAACAACCCAGGATAGCCAAAACAATCTTATACAATAAAGGAACTTCTGGAGGCATTACCATCCCTGACTTCAAACTCTATTACAGAGCCACAGTATTGAAAACAGCTTGGTATTGGCATAAGAACAGAGAAGTCGACCTATGGAATCGAATAGAAGACCTGGATATTAACCCACAAACCTATGAATACCTTATTTTTGACAAGGGAGCTAAAGGTATACAATGAAAGAAGGATAGCATCTTTAACAAATGGTCCTGGCATAACTGGATGTCAACCTGTAGAAGAATGAAAGTAGAGCCATATCTATCACCATGCACAAAATTCAAGTCCAAATGGATTAAAGACCTCAACATTAATCTGACCACTTTGAACCTGATAGAAGGGAAAGTGGGAAGTAGTCTACAAGACAAAGGCACAGGAGACCACTACCTAGGTAGAACCCCAGTAGCAAGACAATAAGAGAATCAATGAATAAATGGGACCCCCTATTATTTTTAGAATTGGCCTTTTTATGGTGTCCCATAATTCCTGGAAGTTTTGTGTTAAGCTTCTGTTAGATTTAATGTTTTTTTAGACTAATGAGTATAATTCCTGTATTGTATTTTTTAACAATTAAGATTCTCTCTTCCATCTCTTGTAATATGCTGTTTATGCTTGCACTTGTGGTTCCTGATCATTTTTCCATTTCCAGAATTCCCTCAGTTTGTGTTTTTTTATTGTCTCTATTTTGGTATTTAAGGCTTTAAACATTTTTTTAACCCATTTGATTGCTTTTTCTTGTTTTTCTTTAAGGAATTTGTTGATTTCTTTCAATTTTTTGTTTATCTTTATCCACATTTCTTTGGGAGAAATTTTCATTCCCTCTTTAAGGGTCTCAAATATTATCCTAAAACTATTTTAGGAGATTTTCTTCTGCTTCATCTTTATTGGTGTGTTCAAGTCTTGTTTTTGAGCCATTGATTTTTGTTGGTCTAATATTGCTCTTTGTGGTGTTGTTCTTTCTTGGTGTTTTATAACTCTTTGTATTGTTGTGTTCTTTTTGTATACCCATCTTCTCCTCTGATTTGTGTAGTTGGGGTAGTGTCTTTGGTTTTCACTTTTCGAGGTTCAAATGGATCCAAGACTCAAATGATTGTTCCTTGTGGTGGAGTCAAGGCCAAAGTTCCAGTCAAGCTGGCAGTCACTTCATGTTATTGAAGCTGGCTTGATACTCCTAGAGGTCATTCTAAAATTCTAGAGTTCAGTTTGATCTGCTCCCATGGAGGTTGCTGGCTCCAGCCTGGTCCCACAGAGTTCACTGCCTCAGGCCTGCTTCCTCCTAGATTACTCCCTTGTACCTGCTCCCACAGAGGTGACTTTGCTCTGAAGGAGGATGCTAGCTCAGGCCTGCTCTGCATGAAGTCACTAGCTTGGGCCTGCTTTCACTCCTCTCCCTTTCTTTAGCCTGCACCCACTGTCCTGGGTCTGATCCTCTGAAGTTTGCTACCTCCTGCCTGATCTTGCAGAGGTTACTGACTCAGGCCTGCTCTAGAGTAAGTTGCTGGTTTGGACCTACTCTAGTGGATGTCCCTGGCTTGGGCCTAGGCCCAGTCTCACAGAGGTCATTAGCTCTGACCTGCTACAGCAAAAGTCACTGACTTGGGCCTACTCTGGTGGAAGTGTTTGGCTTGGGCCTGCTTCCAAAGGTTTCCATGTCTCAGACCTGCTCCTGTGTAGGTAATTGGCTTGTGCCTGATCCCACAGAGTTTGTGGAATTGGGCCTGCTCCTGTGGAGACTGCAGCCTTGGGCATGATCCTGCAGAGGTTCCAGACTCAGGCTGGTCCCCTGGAGTTTGCTGACTTGACCTACTCCTGAAGAGTTTGCTCACTCAGGCCTGCTCCTACAGATGTCCCTAACTGGGGCCTGCTCCCAAAAAGGTTGCTGGCCTGTGTCTGATCTCACAGAGTTCTCTCTCTCAGCCCTGCTCCTGCAGAGGTCACTGACTTGGGCCCACCTCTTGTTTTTTAACAAAAGACCTGTTCAGATCTTGCTCTCAGCAGTTTCACATTATTATCTTATAACTTCTGTGGTAGAAGATGTATACTTATTTGTGGAAACTGATTTTGAAACTGCATCATTCATTCACTTAGGAGAAGAATTCAACGGAACAGATGTACTAATGACTTTGGAAAGTAGAACAAACTGTAACAATATATATGCGAGAGGATAAATAATGGGAAGGAGTATAACAGGGAGTATTTGTGGATGATATTGAAATAGTAATGAATATCAAAGAAGGGAAAGATGGTAGGTGGACTGAGAAACTCTGAAAACTCTCTAAACTTGATGTTCTGTCATTTTTCTTGACCTTCAGTAGCCTGTCTTCAATTACAAGGACAGGTTACTTTGTGAGATAGAAATGCAATCCTGACACTGGTTAATACTTTTTTTGTGATAAATTAATAGTCTTTTCTGCATGTATTTCATTTATAAATTGCATAAACTTCTGCTTAGTATTGTGCAAGACTTCCATAAAATATTTGTCACGTTGTCTTGTATGCAGGCCCTGTATACCATAACTCACTCTCATTTAATGCAAGTGGATACACGAGTATGTTGCAATGTTCTCCACTAACTGAAGTGCACGACGTTCCTCCTAAATGGATTGTAAGCTTCTTCTAAGCGAGCATTTGTTTTTTTTGTATAAACTGTCACAATTTCCATGTAAGAGAACTTCACTACCTACAGGTGAACTTGGTGAATTCCCATGATTAAAGTATATTTTCTATGATATATCTAAGTATATCCAGAAAAATATTTTCGAAAACTTGTACTTAGATTCTGCTTTAATATCATACATTTATGGAATCCTTGATGGTCAAGAGTTTATGACCATAAACTCTATTTGCTGGTATTTGCTCTTGACCTGATAGCCATGACATTAAGGTTCTTTATCTACCATTTCTGTGTATACCCATGGATGTAAGTAGAATTTCCAACTTTTCTTATCTTCCTTGGAGTCTAGTAGATAATGAGGCTCTTTTGCCTTTGAGTTTTATCTAAAGGCCATCATCAGCCATTATCAGATTATACAATTGCCTTCCAATATCCCTGTAGATAATGTTCACATCCTTCTTTCAACAGCTTCTGCATCTTATATAACAGTTGACTATAGTATTGATTCAACAAATTTTAATGAAAAATGGATGATGTTGCCAAGCATGAAGAGTACCAATGTGATAGGGAAGCTCAGCCAAACACACCTGGCTTGGGTGTGGCCACCGAAAGTCAGTTAGATAAACGGGGCTAGAGAGGAGTTCGTGCTCTCTGCACGATGCTTGCCTGACCCATTTGGACATCAGAACTTTTACTCCGGTCGCGTGAGTTTCCCCATTTTTTCATTATTAAACTGTATCTGTTGTTTTGAGTTGGTCTGGTTATTTTAGTGTACCTATCGAATATGCCTTCACTTACACTTGGTGCCTGTCCATGTGTGGCTCCTAGAGCCCTATACAACTCTGGCCAGTTGGGGCCTCGCCACATTCATTTGGGAATAGATACCCGCATCATTGAGTGCCCCTGCTCTGTACCTCCCACTGGCCTGCATGCTTGCAACAGATTCACTCACAACCAACTTTTCAGCTCAAAGATTTGCCCCTACAGCTCCAGCCCCATTGTCTGCCATGTGCTGCCACTCCTCCGGGCACCATGAGCTCCAAACCCGCTCCCTGTCACACGCCCACCTCCTGCCATCACTGCCTGCTCCCCACATGGCCCTGCAGAGGGAAACCAACACCGGCTCCCAGCGCCACAGATGCAGCCACCAGCACCCTTGTGCCATGCACCACTGCCCGTGACACCACCATCTGGCTCTGCAGCCATTGGAGCGGGAGATCTTTCTAGTGTGGCTAAGTAATTCATACAGCACACCATCTGTGAGTTTAAGTTCTTGATTTGAGTATATCTTTCAGATTTTTTTCATTCTCATTCAACCATCTAATATCAAGCACGTGGATTCAGGTGCACTCTGGCTCCTACTGACAGGCAATGGTTATTGCACCTACTCCTGCTAATTGAATCACAGGTAAGAAATAAAAAGGGTGATATGTTGGGTAATATTCATTCAAGGGTTCCAGAGCCTTTTCGCTTACACCATGGTGAGGTTTTTATAAGATGCTTATGATATCCTTCTTACCTGGCTATTTGTAGGGTTCACCTTTTTTTCTCGTATTCTGTAGTTTTTTCATTATATGGTTTGACAATAAAAAAAATGATGCAGTCTTTATAGACTGAATCTAGGATTTTTAGACAAGAAGTTGAAATTTTAAGGAAGGGCATGGCCGTTCTAAATGACAAGTTTCAGTTGGCTGAGGTAATTTCAAAAACAATTCAGACTGACACCAACTTCCTCAAGAAAGAGATTGGAGTTCTCTAGGAGGAGACTAGACCTTTTTTTAATATGACTCGGTCAACTGAGCTAAGTTTGGAAAAGGTAAAGTCTAATAGTAATTCATTTAAGGAGCGATTCAGTGATCTGGAGGAGAAAACGGCTGATTTGGCACATAAAATCCAGTCCATGACAGTGGGTGCTGAAACATTATTTGGGAGGATTCAAACTGCCGAATGTATTAGTTTGACTTTGTCAAAGAGGTATGGTAGATTGACTGATAGGATGTCCCTCCAAGAAGGTAATATACATGCCATCAGGATTATGTCCAAGGATGAATTATCTACAATGGACAGACTTCATACCTTAGAATCCTCAATGAGGACATTAGAGCATAATACTGAACAGGGGATTCAGTCCTTGAAGAAGGCAATGGTAAACAGATTTGAAAAGTTTGGGGAAATTATTGACTTCGATGAACAGGAGCAAAAAGTAGAAAGACAAAATTTGACATCTTCAGTAAGTAAAACTCTCCGGGATCGCTTCCCCAGAGTTCTATCTGTCTTTCCAGTAATAACATCAGAAATGGTAGCTGACTCGAAATACCCTAAGGTCATCAAGGAACACAAATGGGAACCCGTACGTATGAGTGATTTGAAAGAAACTAAACAAGCAATTATGAATTACAGACTACATTTGTCCTCTGTTAGAGAGATGGTCAAAACCTGGGCTCTCAGTAACAAGGTCACACCTCACAATTGGGTTCAATTAACCTCTGCTGTCCTAGAAAGTGTCCCATAATTGCATTGGAGATACCTTTTAAAAGAGGAGGCTAAAATTTTAGAGCAACAGGAAAGAGCAAAAGAAACTGAGATTTCCCTAAATCAAATTCTAGGTGACAGACTTTACTCTGATCCTCAGGACCAAGCTCTTTATGATGACCACACCCTATCTGTGTGTGCCTCAGCAGCTTTAAAGGATTGGGACAGGGTTCAGGACCCAGAACAGAGAGTGGAATCATATCTCAGGGTTAAACAGAGTCAAAGAGAGCCCTTTAGTGACTTTTTGCAAAGACTAACTAGGGCCGTACAAATAGGGATAACTGATCCAGAAGTCAGATGTATAATAATTGGTTCTTTAGCTTATGAGAATGTCAACATAGAGTACAAAAGGATCCTGGGGCCTTTAAAGATCAGATCAGTGCTCTTGGAGGAATGGGTCTTGCATACAATGAATGTCGAGACATATGACTATGGCACTGAAGCATGGGCAGGAGAAGCAATTTCAAATGGTAAGAGAAGACATCAAGATACCAAATGTTTTAATTATGGTAAAATGGGACATATGAGAAGGGGCTGTAGACAATGGATTTCCAGGAATAATGCCTCTTCTAGGAATAATAGGAACAGGAGGACTCAGCCTTCAGGTTTATGTAAGAGGTATGGCAAAGACTGGGACTGGACCAATGAATGTAGGTCAACAAGAGATAGACAAGGCCACCTGATATCTCTCGAAGGCCCCCATGATGAATGTGGTCCAGTCAATTCCAGTTACTGTGGAGAACGTGTCTCATCAGAAAAATTAGAATGCCCCATGCCTGCTGTGCAAAAATGCTCAGAAGGATGAGATAAATATGGAGAATGAGTCAAGAAATCTGGTAGGAAAGAGAAAACTATATTCTGGCAAGCTTCTATAAATGAGCAAAGATCAAAGCTAAGAGTGTGTATAAATGGCATTTTTATTGAAGGCTTATTGGACACGGTTATGGATGTAAGTATCATTACTCCAGAATCTTGGCATCCGAATTGTCCTCTTCAGGAGGTAGATGTTCAGTTTATGGGAATTGGAACCCTGTCTCAGGTAAGACAAAGCACAAGATGGGTTGAATGCATAAGGCCAGAAGGGCAAATAGGAAATTTAAGATCATATATAACGAATATTGCAGTGAATTTATGGGGTCGTGACATATTGCTGCAATGGAATACCCAGATTAACATTCCTGCTACCTCTAAAGCTGATATTTCTGAGGAAAATATTAGAAGATATTACAGACAACAGAATCCAGCCATTCGCACTGTACAAACACACAAAGCAATTGATGTCCCTTCAGATGCACCCTGCTAAAATGGTTGACTGAGAAGGCTTTAGAACAGCTGGTATAAGTGCAATTAGATGCTCAACATATAGAAGAATCTACTAACCCTTGGAATTCTCCTGTATTTGTTGTTTAAAATAATCTGGAAAATGGAGAATGGTGACAGATCTTAGGAATATCAACAAGTTATTCAACCTATGATCCCTCTGCAATCTGGAATTCCTTTTCCCTGTTACCAAAGGGATGGCCTCTTACAGTTATTGATCTGAAAGATTGTTTCTTCACTATACCTTTAAAGAATGGATAGAGAAAAGTTTGCCTTCACAATGCCTACTTATAATAATTATCAGCCTACTAGGAGGTACCAGTGGACTGTCGTCCCACAGTTTATGCTCAATAGCCCCACCTTGTGTCAATCTTTTGTAAATCAACCATTGGAAGTAATACACCAGCGATTTCCTCAGTCTATAGTTTACCATTACATGGATGATATTTTGCTATCTGATTCAAATATAGATACCTTAGAAAGACTGTTTAAGAAGTAAAGATAGTTTTACCTAAATGGAGATTACAGATTGCTCCTGAAAAAATACAGAGAGGAGATTCTGTCAATTATCTAAGTTATAAAATAGATTAACAAAAAAATAAAACACAAAAGGCACAAATTAGAAAAGATCAGTGAAGGACTCTTAATGACTTTCAAAGATTGTTAGGAGACATCTCCAGCCTATAACTGACTGTTGGGATAACACCTGATCTAATAATTCATTTAAACAAAACCTTTGATGGTGATAAAGACTTGAACAGTCCCAGAGAATTAACAGCTGAAGCAGAAAAGGAACTGACAATGGTTGAAGAAAAATACAGGAGGCACATGTGGATAAGGTGAATCCAAAGCTTAGTTGTATTCTCATCATATTGACTTTCAGAATTTCTCCTACACAAATCTTAATGCACAGAGATGATATTATCTTAGAATGGATCTTTTTTCCGTATAAACCAAATAAAAAATTAAAAACTTATGTGGAAAAGGTATCTGAATTAATTTTAAAAGGTTAATTGAGACATTGTCATATAGCAGGCATAGACACAGCAGAAATTATATTGCCTTTCACTACTGATGAGATAAAAAAGGTAATGGAAAGACAATGAACCATGGCAAAGAGTTTGTGCTAATTTTTTGGGAGAAATTAATAGCAACTATCTCAAAAGCAATAGGCTTAATTTTATAAAGAGAACTTCTTGGATTCTTCCTCAAATCACCCGTGATGCTCCAATAACTGGAGCCCGCACATTTTGTACTGATGCCAATAAATCAGGGAAGTCAGGTTACAAATCAGAAGAATTGAGTAAGGTGGACCAAAGCCCTTATGATTCTGGTCAGAATGCAGAATTATTTGCCATTCTTAAGGTGCTAAGGGATTTTAAATAGCCTCTTAATATAGTCAATGACTCACAATATGCAGAAAGAGTTATCTTGCATATTGAAACTGCTGAATATATATCAGATGATACAGAACTGACTTCATTGTTTATCCAGGTACAAGACATGATCAGGAATAGGCTTTGCTCTATGTACATAACACACATCCGATTCCATATGGGTCTGCCTGGTTCACTAGCACAAGGTAATGCTGAAATCGATTAATTGTTGATTGAAAGTGGGATGCAGGCCTCTGAATTTCATAAAATATCATGTCAATAGCAAAGGCTTGAAGAAAGAGTTTTCTATTATATGGCAACAAGTTAATGAGTTTATAAAGAAATGCCCTACTTGCTCTTTCTATAACCTAACACCACTACCTGCAGGAACTAATCCAAAGTGTACTCAAAGAAATGAAATTTCCAGATGGATGTGTTCTACTTTGCGGAATTTGCAAATTAAAATATGCACACCACATCATTGACACCTATTAAGGTTTTCACTGATCAACTGCTTTAATTTCAGAAAAGGCTGATTCAGTAATCACTCATTTATTAGAAGTCATGTCCATCATCTGTATACCCACATAAATAAAGACAGATAATGGTCCAGCTTATGTTTCTAGGAAAATGAAATGGTTTTTTGCTTATTATAATATTAAGCATGTTATAGGTTTACCATACAATCCTACAGGTCAAGCAGTCATAGAAAGATCAAATCGAGCTATAAAGGATATGTTAAACAAACAGAAAGGGGTGGAAAATACCCCAAGAAATAGATTACATAATGCTTTATTAACCTTGAATTTTCTGAACACTAAAGAGAAATGGACAACGGACACAGAAAGACTTTGGATAATGGAAAAGTCTGCTGAATTAAATCAATCAGTTTATTTCAAGGGTGTGCTGACCTCACAATGGAAGCCAAGAGATGTGCTGCATTGGGGAAGGGGTGTTGCTCTTGTTTCCACAGGAGAAAAAAACTGTGGATACCATAAAAATTAATAAATGTTCAGTTTGAAGAGGAGGAACCTCTTGGAAAGGTGAAATGACAATTCATCCACAA
The DNA here is from genome assembly GCF_982192425.1 of Myodes glareolus. Lineage (NCBI taxonomy): Eukaryota > Metazoa > Chordata > Mammalia > Rodentia > Cricetidae > Myodes > Myodes glareolus. Next base: position 76,783,934 of record NC_142031.1, on the reverse strand, counting down.
TGATGATAATCATACTGGTGGTAGAAAAGCATATAGGATGAGGGCAGTGTTCTCTTCTTATATCCACAGGAAAACACTCTTCGTCAAAAAATTCAAGGGACCCTGGATGTTTGAATACTGACAGATGGAAACTATTTACAATCTAATAAGGATCAGCAAGAAAATTAAATAGGTTCTGTAAGTGAAATTATTCTAAACATATTTTAAATATGTGTTAATGTGTATTTATTTATACATATATAAAGCTGATTTTGGAGTTGGACTCTGGCTCAGTCCCTCTCTAATTCCAAGCCTGTTGGTAAGAGGAATCCCAGAGTTTCTGTCTCATGTCAAGAGTCATCATATGGGACAGAAGACAAAATAATAATAATAATAGTAATAATCATTTATAAACTTTCTTTGCCTTTCCTCATAACTGTTTCTGTCTTTATCATATCTTTCATTGAATATATATGTCTATATATGTCTATATAGATAATGCTTAAGCTTCCAATAAGAAACAATAAATTTTCCTTCAGTAATATTTGAAGTTTCCAGGAAGAAGATGGGGCCCCACAACAACAACTCCACCTGGTTAATACGATGTCATGATGCTGATAGCACTACTACAAGACCTATGTTTTGGTACCAGCAGCACAAGACAGTTCCAATTTGGTTAGCTGAAATGGTGCACATCTTTTACAACCTTCTGGCCAGACCTCCGCAAAACACTCATAGACTATTTGCAATTTTACAAGACCAAATATTAATTTTTCATATTTAACCATCACTTACTTTCACAGGACCCCCTAGGACAAACGTTGCCCCCTGACAGCTGGAAGCATTTTAAATGACAACGTCCCCCCTCCAGGTAGAGTTTGCCCTCAGGTATTAGGACATCATTTAGGGGTTTGTTATAATTGGTCTGTGACTGAGGGATGGGAGAGGTATTTTATAGGCTTAGGGGTGTTCTTGAAAAAAAAAGAGGGAAAATTGATGTTGGGATAATAGATTGGTATTTGTGAGTTATCGTTGTTAGACAATTATATTGGTATTGATTCTTGTAAATTGATACAAAGTTAAATTATATTGAATATTGTATGTGAGTATGCTTCAGCCTCTGTTTAAAACATTTTTATGTATCGATATATATATATATATTTACCATATTGCAGTGTACATTTTTACCTCTGATTAAGATACTTATATATTGTTTATGTAATGATGTATATTGTTTACATTTGGAGGTCATTGTCCTCACTTATTGCACAGTTGTTTATTCTCATAGTCTTTAAGTTAGATAGGTATTGACAATTATAGATCAATAGTCATCTATGTTTGTAATATTTATATTTAGGCTAATCAGGTTCATTAGATATGTAGAGACCATATTCAGAATAGATAGTATAATCTTCAACCTCTTCAAAGAGTTGTAAAAAGTGGCCTTTAATCTCACCTTCTAGCCTAGAGTTCTGTGGTAGTGAGACACAATCACTCCTGGCAACAGCACTCTATTCCCAAGAGAATGTTGAGCACCAAAGACACCCCACCTGGAGCCTTTCTTCTTGGCAGAACTGGCCTTTGGGCAAAGATAAGCCCATACCTCAACCACTGATGGAGATAAAGAGTATCTGGAAATGGATAAAACAGTACTACCATATCCTGCCAAGACAGGGTAAGATAGTTCTGAAAAAATTCTTGCCTTTGAAAATGGTATGTCAGTTATGTTAGTCCTTAGCCAAAGTCAGGTGCATCAACATTGCAAATGAGACTTTGGGTGATTGCCCAGGTAGTCAGTTGTCTCTGTCATTTGTTGCACATTTTGGAAGTTTCTCGATTGTACTTCCTGTTTACTCAAGTAATATTAATTCCCCTCTCAGATCTTTGATGGAGTTGAAGATTAGATAATTGTAGTTACCCTTCTCATGATTTAGCTAGACGTAATTTCAATACATTATTTAGACTCCTTGAAATAGAATGTTTTTTAAAACTTTTATTGTGTGTTTCTTTCTTAATATTGTTTGTTGCTTGTAATTTTATATTTGGTATCTGTTTCTATTGTAATAGTTGTATTGAGTTTGGTTCAATCTTCTTTAGACAAAAGGGGGAGAGGATAGGGAAGCTCAGCCAATCACATCTGGCTTGGGTGTGGCCACCTAGAGCCAGGTAGATAAATGGGGGTAGAGTGGTGTGCCCTCTCTCTGGGAAGTGCTCACCTGGCCCATTTGGACATCGGAACTTTTACTCCAGTCGTGTGAGTTTCCCCATTTTTCAATTATTAAACTATATCTGTTGTTTTGAGCAGGTCTGGTTATTCTAGCGTACTTATAGAATACACCTTCAATTACACCAATGAACCTTGACATATACACATATTAGGGCATACCCATGTGCAAAATTCTTCTTCCTTCCTTTTATTCTGTGTTTGCCAAACTGACTCTGACTCCTCTGTTTCAATCACATTCCAGGGCCCTGATTCATATTTGTTTCCAACCTCATCCCTCTATTCCACAGTAACTGAACTGTCTAGCATGCTCAGATTTTGTATCTTACTGTTTTGCATATCAAAATTCCATTATCTTCCATTATCTTCAGTGTCAAAGATGGAGAAGGAATAAGAAAACCAGGTAGAAAAAGAAGGAAACCACCATAATTAGATATGCGATTTGTAACCAAGCAGAAAAGCTTCTGTATGTCCTTTTCTATGAGTTTGTACAATATATTTTCCTGGGTATCAGAAAGTTCTACTGCTATTTAAGCATCTCTGAACATAGTCTTTCTTACATTACAGTTATATTTCAGGTCTCCTAACATCCATTCCTAACAATAAAGGCATCTGTTTGACAAAACTCATAAATTTCTGTCCTGCATTGAGTGCTAAATTCTAACTAGGGCTGTAGATGGAGTTTCACATATGAGATTTTTTTCCACTCTAGGAAGACAAAGCACAACAGCAACAAAAAACAATTGAGCCTGCTTTTGATTGTATGTGCTCTCTTAGAGACTTATACAAAAATTTATGGATATAGAGACCCAGTTTTACACAGCCTGACTCGTTCTTGTTCTCCCTCCCAAATCTGAGACATAGTGTGACATATCATAAGTGAATATTACATAGGGAAATTTAATTCAAGTCCCCAATGCATTTCAAGGCTATTATGCCAGAAAAGGCAGGGGGCAATGGCAGTGGTGGGGAAAACTTATATTCAAACAGGTACTTTTTTAATGCTGGCACAGTGGAAAGGAAAAGACAATGGAGGGGAATGCAATCTAACAAGTGTTCTGAGTTGGAAGACTGTTTACTTGTTACCTTACTTGAGTTTCTGTCTTACTTTTTTTGTGTTTTCAATGTTACTTATCAAAAAGAATGCCTTTTACTTAGTCAATGGAAACAGCTTTGTGTGTACAGGTTTCCTTAGAGAAAAATCATCATCTGGAAGTGGCAGCTAGGAGGAAATAAAAATCTTTGGGAAAAGAGAAAAAAAGGCTCTATATCCCAGAATGACCCATCTCCTTGCTCAACTCAGAACTGTTTTATTCAACATTGGAAATTTTCCTGATGGAACATCAGTGAAAGAAAGAAAGAAAGTTATTCTGTATCTTTTCCCTAAATAAGTAATCGCTTACAGGGCCGTGCTTCAGGAAAGAATTTAAAGAGCATTGAAGTTAGTAATTATTAGGTGCCGCGCCATCCCGGGCTGGAACCAAGAATCTCGGCGAAGGTGTCCGGATTGAATGAATGCACAGAGCACGAGGTTGAGGTGGAACAGCTTCTTTATTGTTCTGCTGGGGTTAGCTTTTATACCATGGCACCAAATGAGGAGGGGGCTGCAAAGGGACTGTAACCTGACTCCAGCAGAGATCGAGGAATGATCACCATGCACTCAAAACTACTTCCCCCACTCCAGGAGCAGAGGGAATTTATTATGTTTTCTTTGCAGATAAGCACATCAAATGGGGGCAGGGATATCTTGCTCAGGGCTGCTGTTTCCACAATTAGGGTCATGAAATCAAGAAAAGATATACAGTTTGCACAGAAGAGAATAATTCTGTGATGTCAGCCAGAGGACTCTGGAACTTTGTGAGACCTGATTGTCAATGTCTTTGTTATATTAATTATGAGTTTAAAAAATAAGCTATGGTTGATAAATGAAGTATTTCCCATTAAAATGTAAAGTAAAAGAGAATGTTGTATACCCTCATTTCTCTTTCTCTGTCCCATTCTCAGGCTGCTGAAGTTCCAACGGCTAGACCAAGAGGATATACATTTCACTCATGGTGAAGAATTTTGCACTGATATACTATGCAGCATTACCAAACAAAATTTGTGTGTGTTTAGGTATACAAATGTGGGAAATCTGGCATTTATCTTCAACAGAAAATGTAAACAGGATGATACATTCTCAGAAAGTAAGCTCTTTATATAGGAAAGGCCTAAAACAATTAGAGATACCTTATGTCTTCAGGTTTCCTTCCTTCCTTCTTTCTTTCTTTCTTTCTTTCTTTCTTTCTTTCTTTCTTTCTTTCTTTCTTTCCTTCTTTCCTTCTTTCTTTCTTTCTTTCTTTCTCTGGTTCAGTGAAATATATTTTGGAAAAGTTCACCTCAATGCTTTTCCCTCTAAAAAGGGCAGAACTCTGCCAGAAATGAAGACCTGTATTTTGAGATTTTTTGAGACCTGTGTTTGTTTACAGCCATCTTAAGTTCACAAGTAAGATATTCACCTTTGCAGGCAAGTTCTGGACCTAGGACATTAGCCTGGTGAGACTTGCAGGCACCAGGCTTTTAGAAAACATTAGTACTTTCCTTTGTTAGTCAACAATCACAGACCCTCAGTATTTACTTATCAACTAGGGATGTCTCCAGGTCTGAATTCCAGCAGATATGACACATTTCCCCTCCCCCTTGCCCTTTCGTTATATAACAGCTTCTGAGAATATAACAAACAGCAGTTTGATTAGAAATACTGTCTTGCCATCATTTCTTGTGTCTCTTGCTCTTCCATTCCTCTCCCATAGCCTTATCAGGGACCACAGTTCATATCCCGCTGGCTGGGACAAAACTCAAAATTCTTCATTCTATTAATGAAGATATAATACAATAATATTGTATACATTATATTGTATACAATATGATATGCATATATTGTATTATAAACATATATATTGTACTATATCCTCATTAAATTCTTCATGTTTGATTATTTTACTGTGAAGATTTAACTATTGTTTAACAGCTATGTTGAGATGTTAATGTGTACAAAAGAGATTCTGATGTACCATGCAGCTCTTAAAACATATCATTTCTTTCCTCCAAATTCCCCAAATCTAAATTTCTCCAAATGAAAGTGTGGTCAGGAATATCACTGCAGTACTGCAGTCCCTGGTACCAGCTTCTTTCTTGAGTTTCTAGTCCTCTGAAGAGACACAATGACCAGAGCAACTCTTATAAAGGGAAATATTTAAAAGGGGATGGCTTTTCACTTCAGAGATTTTGTGGTGGTATGCAAACAGGAATGGTAATGGAGAGGTGCTAATAATTCTATATCTTGATCCACAGGCAGCAGGAAGTAAAATGGCTTGAACTTTAGAGAACACAAAGTCCATCCACTGGTGACACACCTTCTCAAACAAGCCATGCATACTCCAGAAAGGTCACTCCTTAATATTGACCTTCACTGTGGGCTTATGGGGTCATTTTATTTCAAATCATCATGACTGCAAAGTCAGGCAAGAGACAAATACCTATCTAAATGATGAAATGTAGAGAGATGTTCACAGTCAATAAGAGGATAAATTTAACAATAGCAAATTTCCCATGTAAAGTTCTAATAAAAATAAACTAAAGACAGGAAATATGCCTGTCTCTTCTCCAGTTGCAGGAACCCTTGGCCACTTATGTCCCTGTTCTTGCTCTTATCCATGCTTTCTATTATGGAAAAGAAACAACTGCCCTACCAGGTTGTGACACAAGAAATTCCTCTTTTTGACCTTGTTGGAATAAGGGTCAGGAATTCCTACCTTGATTTCTCATTTCCTGATAATTCTCCCTGGCAGAAAAAGTCTTCAATACTGCAGTTCTCCTACTCAATTGGAACAGTGCAGAACAATGGTTAACAATGAGTGTTTTACCAGCAATTTTTAAACCTCAATACCATTGAATAAGCAAGTTAAACTTAGAGAGTTTTTAATGAATAAAATTTGAAAGCTAATATATTACATGTGGCTGAAAACTGATGATTCTATGACAACACCAGACATTCTCAGCTGGCATTAATCAATGTCTGTAGGAAGATATAGCATAGGCTGTTCAGATGATGACCATTTTCACAATAGGTGTAAGTAGTTTGAATAAGAACACATATTCTTTTCCTCACAGTTACTTCAAAGAAGATACAGTTTTTGAGGGTGTTATACAGTATTTTATCAGTTACTAGACAGTTCTTTTTGGGTAGCATGTTGCAAGCAGCAACCTCAAATGTCAACTGACAACTGTGAGAAGAAGCCAAAGAGAATTATAATAAACTAGCTAGGTGACTATGATTGCCAAGGCCTCAGTAAGTCAAGAAAAACTCAATTTCTAGAAATATCTTTATATTTTCTTTTCTTCTCTATGGGTACATTTTTATTGAAGAAAGGTAATAAGATGTTTATAATTTTAGATTGAGAAGAATAAGCAATTCATTAGAGGGTATGTTTATTGCATAAGACTTTTACTAATGGTATGTGCTTTCTAATTAGAGAGATATTTTCAAGGCAGGACAAAATTATTTTTTCAATAAAAATATTTTAGACCCAAGATATGTGGTCTTAAAATTTTTAATGAGCTCTGAAGCTGACATCATACCAATTAAAATATAAATAAAAAATAATTCTGCTTTATTGGACTATCTGGATATTTGGAGATATTACCCTTATCATGTGGAACATGAGTCACATTTTCTATTATTTGAAAAAATCTGCAGTTTACCACAAGGAAAAATATAAAGCTAATTTTTCTAATGTAACAATGGGCCTCTGCAGCTCTGGCTGATTTACAAATACTCTATTTACTTAGTAAGTGGACATTTCTTGCAGTGGGTTAATAGAGGTTCTGCAGAAGACTCATGAATTATGGGGAAGCAATTTTGTAATTTAGAGTACAGGTCATTATGTCTATTTAGTGATTAATGGAGTAGAATTGACCCTTTCTAAAAGCTGACAGCAGGATTCCAAAGTCAATCAGCCACTCTCAGTGGATGACATCAGCTGAGTTTTAAAGAAATAAGATATGTACTTAGACATCTCCAATCAAATAATAAAAAAATATTAAAAACCACCTGCTTAAAAACATGTATGCAAAGGTGGGTACCAGTTTAAAGAAATCCCATTTATTCCAGCTTGTTTAATGTCAATTTCATCTACTCAGCCACTGTGTATGAAACTGCAGAATTATAATTAATTCAAAAATGGATACAGAAAATGTGGTATATAAACACAATAATATTTTACACAAGCATAAAGAAAGCTAATTTATTACATTGTAGGAAAATGGGTACCACAAAAAATATTACACCAAATGAAATTAGTTAGAATAATAAATAGAAATAGCATCTTTTCTTTCACATGAGTGACCTAGTTTGTAAATTATATTTTATTCACATACTTATAAATGTGTGTATTTATATATCTGTGTATATGAGTAACAAAATATGTACCTTCTATGTGATAAAACAGTCCTATTTCTGAATATACATCCAAATAGCTTTGCTTTCAATGACTTCAGCATACCAAAAAGAAAAACAATAATTCTTATTGTGTCATTATTCATAGTAACTAAAGAATTCAAGCAACTAATTAATGGGCAAAGAATATACAAATATGTATAAATAATATTGAATACTACTCAGCTATAAAGAATAATTAAATCATGGCTTATCATTTGGAACATAAAGGGGTGAATTTGAAAATGTTAAATTAAGTGAATGAAACAACACAGAGAAAGATAAACACCACACAAATTTTCGTATACACAGAACAATAAAAAAGTCAACCTGAATATTTAGTGGTTACTGAAAATTTGAAAAAGGATAAATAACAAGATAATAGATTTGAAAACTACTGCTTGTACATTTATAATTTTATATATTCAATTAATATTATATATTAAAAAGAATGCAAGTAAGATGTCTAATTAATTCAAATTAACAAAATACAAAAAAAGATCTAAAGTCTTTGTAGAGAAAGGGGTTTGTAGGAGAAATGGGCCACTGTTTGTTCCAGCCCTGTGGCTAGCTTATATCCAAAATAACCACACAGAAACCTTATTAATTAAAACACTGCTTAGCCCTTAACTCTAACTTCTTATTGAATAACTCTTCTACATTAGTTTAACCCATCTCCATTAATCTGTGTATCGCCACATGGCAGTGGCTTACTGGAGATTCTAACTGGCAACCATCACTGGTGAATGATCCATGACGTCTCTCTGACTCTGCTTTCTTCCTCCCATCATTCAGTTCTGTCCTCTCCGCCTATCTAAGTTTTGCCCTATTAAGCCCAAAGCAGTTTCTTTATTCATGCTTTATTCAAAGCAACACATGAACAGAATAACCTCCTACACCATTTCCCCTTTTCTGTTTAAATAAAAAGGAAGGCTTTAACTTTATCATAGTAAAATTACATATAACAAAATGGTAATCAAGCATGATTACAGTTAAAATATTACTAACTATTCTTCAACTCTATCAAACACCTTAGAAGGATATAATATTACCTAAGTAAACAGGAGGGACATTGTAAGCAACTTCCAAAACTATAGAATTGACAGGGACATCTTGCTGCCTGGACAGTTACCCAAAATTCTTCTATACAGTTGGGTCATACATCTTTGGCCTTCAGTCCGATAGTATCCAGCAGACTTTTCCATGAAGCAGGAAATTTCAAAGAAAGTTCTTCCTATATTGGCAGTTTTCAGTTACATTCTTCTGTGTCCTGTAGAATGTCTCGCAGACTCTTTCATGAAGCAGGAACCACAAAGGACCATCTCACCTTTTGGTAAATTCAGCAGTCAGCAGTCATCTCTCTGTGGGTACTGCATGTTCTGTGAAGCAGTCTAGGCAAGAGCAGTTTTTTTCCCCAAATGGCTAGCAAACTCCATAAGGAGCCTCTTTACTGCCCATTTTCATTTTGAAGTAGCTGGTGCCACCAGAAGTTTATGTGTCTCATTGTCATGAAAAGTCCCAAGTAATTAAAATATTTAAATGACATATTCTGAAGATTTCTGAAAGACTTGAGTAATACCAATCTAACTGAAATATATCTCTATACATCTTGAAAATCTAACTAACATGACTACAAGCTTGACGATTTTAGATGATTATCCATTAACAGCCTATATTTCTAGTTTATATATTACACTTTTAAAATGAACTACACAATCATAACACCTCAGTCAAGAGCAGAAATATACATATAACAATATTGACCTTAAATTTATATCAATAAATCATGATCCATACAAATGTAGAAGTTGTGTTAAATGCTGTATTTTTTCTTGAATTCCTTTTTAAGTCCTCTTAGGTTTTTCATGGAGTTGGGTGACCATGCTGGGCCACTAATTATTTCAAGGTGAGGACCCCTTGTTTCTCCTGGCTGCCCAGCTGGCTTACATCAGAAATAACCACACAGAAACTGTGTTAATTAAAACACTGCTTGGCCGTTAGCTCTAACTTCTTATTGACTAACTCGTACATATTAGTTTAACTACTAATATGTGTATCAGTGACTTACCAGAGATTATAACCTGCTTTCTTCCTCCCATCATTCAATTCTGTACTCTCTGCCTACCTAAGTTCTGCCCTAACAGGCCCAAAGCAGTTTCTTTATTCATTAACCAACGAAAGCAACACATGAACACAAGAACCTCCTACAGAGGTTAACTTTCATGCCTAGTTCTGACCCTTACTGGTTGTTGATCTTAAGACATTCTTGACTCAATTTTTTCATTTGTAATCAAGAGATACTCTTTAATTACATTATTGAGAACTAAAAGAACTACCATCATATAAAACATGATATATAAAATTTAACTTTCAGAGACATAATTTGAAGTATTTTATTTTAATTTTCTTACTATTATTTGCTAATGGAGACTGTGCTTTCACTTCCTAGCCACTCAGACTCAAATAATCATACAAATACTATATTAATTACATTACTGTTTAGCCATTGTCTCAGTCAAATTCCAAGCTAGCTCTTACATCTTAAATCAACCATTTCTATTATTTTATATTTTATCACAATACACATCTTGCTTCATGGATGGTTATAAAATTTCTTCCTGGTACTGCCTTCTTTTTCACTAAATTCAGTTTAGTTTTCCTGCCTAGGCCAAAGCAACATCTTTATTAACCAATGGTAATATAATATATTCACAGCACAAAGATAGGAAACTCATATGATCTCCCCTTTTCTGTCCAAATAAAAAAGAAGGTTTTAACTTTAACACAGTAGAATTACATGTAAAAAACCCGTATCAAACAAGTATTACAGTTACAGTATTTATTCTATTTATATTTAGAAAAAAATAAATAAAATATTCTCTCTTCTGTTTTATCTTTGAATCTAAATTTTCAAGTCTATCTAACTGAAACATATCTCCATATATCTAGAAAATTTAATATGACTAAAAGTTTAGTCACTATAGATGACTATCTAGTAATCTATATTTCATATATATATATATATATATATATATATATATATATATATATATATATATATATTGTGGGGGTTGAGACAGGTTTTCTCTGTAGCTTTGAAGAGCTACAAGAGCTCCTAGAGGCCAAGAGCTCTTGTAGAACAGACTGGGCTCAGACTTACAGAGATCTGTCTGCCTCTGCCTCCCAAGTACTGGGATTGAAGGTGTGCACCACCATTACCTGGATTTATACATTATATTTTTAAATGAGCTGCATAAACAAAGTACCATAAGCAAAAGCAGATATATTTGTATATTTATATATTTATATGTATATCTATATATACGTTTATAAATTTGTGTCAATAATCCAAAGTCCATGCTAATGTAAAGTATTTATCTCTATATCATACCCCCTTATTATTTTTTCTTTAGAAATTGACAGTGACCATTCACCATTATAACCAAACATTTTAAAATAAAGATAAATATTTAAAAACAATTGTTTTGGGAATTTGGGTGTTGTTTTCCGCAAACCTCTTCCTGCTGTTTGTTGAGTAAAGTTTATTTTAGGTTTGTGGAGACCTTTCAGGAGGTCTTATTCCATCAAAGAAAATTAGCATGTAAGGGACCCACACATCCTCAGTGAAAAAGTTTGATCTAGAGTCACAAATATGAGTGTTATAACTGTAATTTATCTTGTGCTCCAGAGAGATTCTGCAACACAAGAAGTAAAAACTATAGATTGAAACATGGAGCCATCTGACATTACAGAAGTCTTTCTCTCTCTCTTTCTCTCTCTCTCTCTTTCTCTCTCTCTCTCTCACACACACACACAAACACATATGAACAAAGAAAGAAAGAAAGAAAGAAAGAAAGAAAGAAAGAGAAAAAGAGACAGAGAGAGAGAGGAAGAAAGGAAAGACGGAAGGAAGGAAGGAAGGAAGGAATTAAGATCAAAAGAGAAAGAAAGAAAGAAAGAAAGAAAGAAAGAAAGAAAGAAAGAAAGAAAGAAAGAGTATCAGAAAAATTTTGGAAAGTCAAATGAGAAAACTAGTTTAATGAGTAAGAAATATAAGTTAATTTTCTCTTACAGAGTATTTCATCTCACTCTCAAATTGTTAGTAATTATGATCAACATGTATCCCTAACATTCCCCCCACTGAAAACACTACAAACAGTAAGTGGATTTGCAACCCAAAAAGGGAATCATGATTTAAGTCTCAGCCTTGCTGTACAGGTCTGAAAATTTTATTAAATGTTTTACAATTGTTGAGTCAATATCACATATTGGGTAGACTGGTAGAGTGTTAATATGGGCACCTAAATTCTAGCTTTCTCATCACATAAAATACTTTTATACTAATGTTTATTGGCTATCTATGTTCTCTGGGGACTACTTTTTTTTCTTTAGATGTTATGGAAAATGCACTAATGGCGGCTTGTCAAAAAAATCTAATTAGTATCTAAAAGCAGAACAATAGATTAAGGATCATTTGAATTTCATGACTGATAAATACCATTTGATCAGGCTTATTTACTGATAAATTGGTGCATAAATGGTCCATCTCAAAAATTCCTTATGACATAAAAATACATCAAATGTAATAATTAAAATAATAAGTATTATAAGTAAATAGTCCAAAAATAAATAATAAAAAGAAACCATCATCACAGGAACAATATATTAAGTTACTAGAACTATTTTATGTCACACAAATGCAGACAAACACACATCTTTTCTTACTTTTTATTGTTATTATTGTTTCTTTTTAAGACAGGATTTTGCCTTGAACTCCCTATGTAGCCTAAGTTGTACTGAAATTTCTCATACTCTCACCTGTTTCCCACATTCTTGAATTACTGATGATCAACACTTTTTCCAGTTAAAGAGTATATTATAAATAAGGAGGAGCATTCAATTCAATTCAATAATGTATATAAATGTAAGAGACATGTAGAATACATACATATGGCAGTTGAAAATATTTTGACCTCAAGAGACAGAAACAGTACTTTGAGTCTAGTAATATTTATACTATTGAAATATTAAAAATTAAAGTGTGTCAGGATGGCAAATTCATCTGGAAGAAACTATTGGAGTGCTAAGCATGCATACCACATAAATCCAACTTAATAAAAGAATAGACAAGCACAGGTTCATCCATACAATATTAGACATAACTCGATAGGTTTGTCTCAATCACTTTTCATGGATCACATTTAAAAAGTAAATGAATATAAATAGTGTACTTATTGTGCCTCATCTCCCAATAGTTCAACCCAAGTAAGCTTTTACAAAATTACTTGAATTCTTATTCAAGATTCACTGTTACATGCACTTTCCAGTTATGTTCTCTTCATTAGGCTCACATGTATGCCAGATGACAGCCTTTTCTTCTGGTCCTTCAGTCTCTCAGTTTGAATAGATCAGCCTCTTGGGCAGAACTACTTGCCCACCATTACTCTCCAACTACTATCACATTCAAGTACCACATAATGTAAATGATGTAATGAATAATTAATTATTTTCAAGAACATTAAGATCAAACACACTGAGTTTCAGCAAAATAAGTCAGAAGTTCAAATAGAATTCAAATAAGATTTTTACCTTATTAAAAATCATTTACCTTATTGTTAATGTGGCCATCAACCTTAATTTTGAAGGAAAGAAAGGTAAGCACTGAAATGGCAGTTTTATTTGTAATATTATTTCCAAACAGAAATATTGCACCTTTCAACTTAAAGCTTTCAATGGCGATACAGCATCTGACACTCCCTCTTTTTTTCCCTCTCTCTTTTCTCCCCTGCTATCTCCCCTCTTCAATGTCTGGTGATTTTGCTTCTCATTATGCTCATTACCAATCACGTTCTACACCATTGTTTCCACTCCTGATTAGACAGTACAGCCTAAGAGTAAGAATTCTTTTTTTATTTAACTTCTTTGATAAGTTAGTCCATTGTTCAGAATATTTTTACTATCAACAAATCACTTTTATAATCAAAAGTCAAAAACATACAGTAGGTCTAATGTAAAAGCCACATTAGATTATGCAAAAGTAAAATGCAGTTCTGTCATTTTCTGGTTTATGATGACATAAGGGTAATTTAGGCTGAGGGTCTGCTCCATGAGCTTGTAATTTTGTATTCAGGGAAGCAGAGGAGTCTCTTTCAGCTACTGTCTCCATAGAGATGGGTGGAAAGAAAAACTCAAAAGAAATTTTTAAACTTCTGTCTTGAAGAGACATTTTCTTGGCCAGAGAAAATTACCTAGCCAAGCTGACTTCATTGTGGTGGGTAATGTACTCCACCCGAGAGAGAAATGTGTTTATAATAAAAAGTAATGCAACTCAAAGTACATCTTATGCTCAACACCTTTCTGCTGTGTAGATCTGTGTTCTCAGTCTGTTCTCTTTCTACTGCCCCTGTGTTTATAATGTAGCTCTTTCTTACCCTTTTGCATACACCTCTTTATTAATAATTCTGTATTTACACATTTCCAGGTTGTAGACTTTGTCCCTTTATTTTCTCAGTACATAATATAACTCCCACTATTGTTGTAAGCTGAGCTCATATACCAACAATATTTAATATATAACCATCACTGTCTTTCAGTTTAAGTTATAAATATAATTAATAATTATCAAGTGTATTTTCTTTTTAATTTTTCTTTTCTTTATATTTAATCCCAGGGTACCATATACAGTGTCAACAGAGGTCAGATAAGGGCATTATATCCCCTAGCACTTGAGCTACCACTGGTGTGGGCTGGAACATGGATGATGGGAGCCAAATGTGTGTTCTCTGGAAGAATACCCAGTTCACTTCATGCTATCTCTACAGTCCCAAGCCACAGGTATTTCCTTAATCTTTTTCTTTTTCATATTTCACCTTCAAGTAAAAAGAGCTACAGATACTATTTTTACGTCTTGCTTGTTGTATTTTTGAGTTCTATTTGTATATTCTGAAATTCATTTTACCATTTAAAGTACAACTTTTAATTTTATTTAGATAAAACCATATCCATTATTTTCCTAACAATTTGACTCATGTTCATCATAAAATAAATATGATATACATTTTAAAATAGTCATAATTTTTATTCTAATTTTAAAGTCTGAATTTATATGCAAGCATTATCTTATATCACATTAAAATTTGCTACATCAAATCTCAGGATTTATGAAAAAAATACTATTGTATTGCATTTTTATTTATACAAAGTGTAATTTTTCAGCCACAGATAAGGCTGCATTTCTGGGTTCTAAAGGCAGGCATATGTGGGCAGACCCTGGGAAACCAAGGGCCCCATGTGACCCACATGCACACATATGTGGTTACCTCCACATGTGACTCAACTAAAACCCTTGTGCTCATGCGTGGGTCACCCATCATCTGCATCATAGCCATGCCAACAGCCTGTGAGCATGTGCTAGGCAGCTTTTAAAAGCTGGATGCACCATTTTTGCTCTTTCTCCCTGCACACTGTTTCTCAGGCCTGTGCAAACACCCCCTCTAATAAACTAAGTGGATTTGTTTGCATCTCATGCTTTTTCTCACATGTGTCAGATCATTACATTGGTGCCGAGACTTGAAAGACTCTCCCATCACAGGCTCCTCTCCTAGGGTCAGAATCCACCCCAGGCCCCTCTCTGGGGTCGGAATCAAAACTGGGAATATTCTTGAAAGCAACCCACTGTGTTCCGTATGCCTGAGCGCGATCTTTCCGAACAACACCAGCTTTTGATTGGTGAGTCTGCACATTCTGGTCAGCGTAACCATTTCTCCGAACCCGAGGAATTAACCGTTGAGCTCCGGCAACTCTTTGGTGTTACCAGAGATGGGGGAATTACCCCCATCTACAGTCTTCAAAGGCAACCGTTATGCCCTTCACTGACAATCACATACAGATTTCTTCCCTTAATTAAAGTTGTGTTTGGAACGACCTGGGGCCAATCCACCTATGACTGAGGGCCCAGGATCCTCAGATTCTTCTTTCTCTCTTTTTTTTTTCATTTCTTTTCTTTTCCTTTTTTCCCTGAGGTTGCTCAGAGTGGTCTTCAGCCTCTCTGGGTCCGAGTCACTGACTGGATCCAGCAAGGCCGTACCTTCCCACTCATGGCTTAAGGGGACATCCGCAGGAGTCTTGCAATGGTCATACTGATTCACACCCTGCCCACAGTCAAGAGACATCTTACTGTGTGAGCCTTTCGGTGTTGCTGTTTTGTGGGTTTACATGGCTTTGACCGTGGGAAGCAAACCTTTCAAACCTATCAATCCAGTCTCCCCCTTAGGGTGCCTTTTAGAGGCCCTAAAAGCTCAGGCCTTAATGCCCTACCTGCAGATTCCCACACTTGTCCACCTTTGTTCAAAAAAATGGCCTCATAACAATTTAGATGGAAATCTAAAATGGCCGCTGAATGGCACCTTTAATCCTGATATTTTATGGGAACTTTCTAAGTATTGTCAGTGCACAGGCAAATGGAAGGAGTTTCCATACAACCAAGCCTTTTTCCATTTAAGTTTTAATTCTAAGCCCTCTGTCCTTGCAAGCTGTTCACATATTCACATGTTCCTGGCTATGCAATCTGTACCTGAACTCCCCATTTCCGCTCTGACTCCAGCTAATGAACCTCTGCCTTTTAGACCTCAGTGGAAAGCTACCCCCATTCCCTCAGTTTCTACTCCTGTCTCTTCAGCCTCAGCTTCTACCCCTGTTTCTTTAGCTCCTGCAGCCCCAGCTTCTATGCCAGTTCCTTTACCTCCTGCTGCCATGCTACCTCTTGCTGCTTGCTCTTCAGCTCTCTCCCTTACCCCACCTGCTCCAACATTCCCGCTGAATTATTCTTCCTCTCCAGTGACTGGCCACAGCATTGCCCTGTTCTGGCACATACCTTTACCCCTTCTCTCACGTGCACACCATGCACACATGCTGTTATGTAATCTAACCCTAACCAAGCCAAGCCCACTACAGTTCTCCCATTGTGAGAACCAGTGTAGATGGATTGATTAGGGTTTATGTTCCTTTTTCACTCTCAGAACTTTCCCATATAGAAAAAATACTGGGCTGCAATATGTCTAATTCTACCACTTTCATAAGACAATTCCAATATTTTACCCAATCTTATAATCTCACCTTTCATGACATCTATATGATCCTATCTAATAACCTACTTCCTGAAGAATACAGGCAAGTTTGAGAGCAGGCCAGACTACATGCAGACAAGATTCACCAGATTCTTCCCTCCCACCCACCCAGTGCAGAGATAGTCCCAGAGCAAGTGCCACACTGGGATTATAATGCTCTGGGTAGGATTTTAGGTAGAGACTGATTTTTTACCTGCCTCCTGGCAGGTCTCTGTAAGGCTGCCCAAAAGCCAATAAACTATAATAAGCTCTCAGGAATTTTTTAAGATATGAAGGAAAATCTTTCTTCATTTTTGGAATGCCTCACAAAAGCTCTGTTACAGTATACTAACTCAGATCCAGAAAGTACATAAGGCAGACAGTTACTCATGACTCGATTTTTTTGTTTTTTTGGGTTTTTTTTTTGTTTTTTTTTTAATCAGTGCTACTCTGACATTAGGGCTAAGCATAGACATTTGAAGAAAGGCCCCTTAACCCCAAAGGCAGAATGCCTGGAGTTGGCTTTTAAGGTGGACCATGCAAGACATGACAAAACCTGCAATCACTATTGTGTATTAACCACAGCCTCCCAACTGGCCGAGGTGACAGATCTTCCGATCCATGTTGTCCGTGCTGCTCCCTTGCCCTCCTAGGGCTTGATAACTGCAAGATACATGCTTCAAATATGGTAAAACTGGTCACTGGGCCTGACCATGCCCTAATCCATATCTTAGTCCCATGAGACCTTATCCAATGTGCCATTGGGCAGTAGATTGTGCTCATGCATGTAGTGGCATGGAGACATCAAACTCATAAAATTCCCAAGTTGAACTTCTAGGTCTGGCCATAGATGAGTGAGGCTGCCCAGACTCCTTTGACCTGACCACAACCATCATCTGTAATAGGGGGCAACAGGTAAACATCACGGTATCAGGATGGCCCATCTCCTTTCTCTTGGACACCGGAGCTACATACTCAGTACTGAGGGAATTCTTAGGGTCTTCTTCTCCTAGCTTCCCTATTATAGGGAAACAAATTACCTCAGCAGACACCACCACTTAACTGTGTGTTTAGGGATATTTATCTCACTCATTCATTTTTAGTCATGCCAACCTGCCCAGTACCTCTCATGGGAAGGAATTTTTTTTATCAAAGGTAGGAGCTTCCATTTCCTTTGCTCCTCCCATTTACTTACCCTAGACTTGCCAGTAGCTCCACTCCTCCTTCTCCTAGCCTCCCAACCTCTAAACCCCAATGTGTCTTTGCCTCTACCAGCCATCCAGGTAGACCCCCAAGATTGAGACACCCAGAGCCCTCTGTTGCTAAACATCATTCCCCCATTGTTATCCAGTTACAAGATCTCACTAAGTACATTACCCAAGCTCAGTACCCCCTCTCTCTCCAGAGTCTTAAGGAACTTAAGCCTATTATCTCTGACCTTTTAAGAAAAAAGCTACTTCGCCCTACCTCTTCTCCCTTTAACACACCTACACTTGTCGTTTAAAAAAGCCTAATGAAACCTATCATCTGCTTCAAGACCTCCAGCTCATTAACTCCAAGTGGTCCCTCTTCATCCTGTAGTGCCTAATCCCCACAGCCTTCTATCTAATATTCCTCCATGAACCTCCCACTTCTCAGTTTTAGACCTCAGGGATCTTTTTTTTTCTCTATTACTCTCAGACATCAATCTCAAAACATCTTTGCCTTCACCTGGACTGTTCCGGACATTTAACTTTTCCACACAGTTCACCTGGACTGTCCTTCCCCAGGGATTCCAGAACTGCTCATGCCTGTTTGACCAGGCTTTAGCTTCTGACCTTCTCTCACTGTCTCTCCCTAAGTCTAAACTCATACAATATGTGGATGACATTTTACTTTGCAGCCCATCATTGAAGATCAGCACAACTCATACCTCCGCTCTTCAAAATTTTCTGTCCAAAAGGGGCTATAGAGTCTCACCTTCTAAGGCCCAACTGTCTACCCCTCAGCTCATTTATTTGAGATTAACTATAACCCCAATTCAAAAAGTTATTACTCTAGACAGAAAAAAAGCTAATTCAGTCTCTTGTGGTTTCTTCCACAAAAGAATAGGTCTTATTGTTCCTAGGAGTAGCTGGCTTCCTGCATTCCAGGATTCCCTTTATTTTCCCCTGGCCCACCCATTATACAAGGCAGCTCTCAGCTCTCTGCATGAGCTCCTTCTTCATCCTGTTACTAAACCCTTTCTGAGACTCCAGCAAGCCCTTATCCAAGACCCAGACTTCTATATTCCAGATTTAACTTGCCCCTTTTCTCTTTATGTAGCAGAAAAGGAGGGATATGCCCTTGGGGTCCTAGGACATTAACTAGGGCTTTCTTTTGTACCTGTAACATACTTGTCAAGGTACAAGTATGAACCTCATGACTCAGGGCTGGGTACCCTGAATATGTGCTTTAGCAGCCGCTGAGCTTCTTATTCATGAGTCAAAAAAAAACCCTAACCTTTGGGTTACCCACCATTGTCTTCTCCCACCACAATCTGTCCTATCTCTTAACTTACAAGGCTTACAAACCTTACCCCCATCCAGAGTTCTTTCCCTCAAAGTGGCACTGGTAGAGGATACCACACTCACTTTCCAATGCTGCCCACCCCTTAATATCTCAAATCTCCTACCTCATCCAAATGTTAATGACGCCCATCACATTCCTGCATAGAGATCTTAGAGGATTTACTGCCCCACCCCTCACATATACAGGAGGGCAAACTGTACATCTAGTACACAGATGGAAGTTCCTTTTTAAATGAAGGGACCCATAGAGCAGGCTATACCATAGTATTAGATACTGAGATAGTGGAGGCACAGGCACTCCCTGCCAATACCACTAACAAACAGGCGGAATTGATAGGTCTTACCTGTGCCTTTCAGTTAGCAAAAAGACACTCTTTACATGTTTACACAGACTCCAAATATGCCTTTCATATCCTCCTGTCCCACTCGGTTATCTGGAAGGAGTATGGGCTTCTTACAACAAAAGGAGAATCCAAAACTAACTTAGGTTACATTTTGGACCTGTTAAAAGCCTCACATCTCCCCAAAGCTATAGGAATTATTCACTGTCAGTCTCATTGGACCAACAGTTTCATTATTTCCAAGAGAAATAACCAGGATGTTTGAGCAATTAAAACAGCAGCATTCCAAAGTCCAAACCTACCTCAATCACCTCCGAGTGTACATACATTACAGCCCACAAACTCACAGACACTACCTGACACCCAGCAAATTCTGTCCTCCCTACACCAGCTCTTTCATCCTAGTAGCAAAGCTCTGTTTCATTTTGTTAAAGTTCACCTCCAACTCAACCCCAAGGACTTAAAGTTCTTAAAAACTACCGTAGTTTTCCTTTTCCCAACCACCAGGCTAGGGGCTCCCTTCCAGGAACTGACTGGCAGCTGGATTTTACTCATATGCTCATTGTCAGAAGAGTTAAATATATCCTTGTTCATCTGTTCAGTCAGATAATGGCCCAGAGTTCACTTCCAATATTTCCCAAAACTTATCCAATGCTCTTAATACCCCCTGACATTTTCAAGTCCCATACCACCCTCAGTCTTTAGGAAAGGTAGAAGGAACTAACTGTTCCTTATAAAATGTTTTTGTTAAAATGTCACAGTAACTTCACCTTGACTGGGTAAAACTTTTGTCTCTGGCCCTACTAATGCTTAGGGTTCTCCACAAATGCCCCCTTTTTATCTTGTCCTTTGAACTCATGTATGGGTGGCCAATTTTAACCCCGGGCCTCTCACCTAAAACTTCTCCCCTTCATGATCACCTGCTTATTCCTCTGTTATCCCATCTATGCTCCCTATTATGGGATTTTACTGACCACTCATTACCTCAATTATGTGTTAAGTAATGCCCACCACCGATTAAAATAGAGGATCAGGTATTATTTTCTCCCCCAGATCAATGCTCCTAACCCCTTCCCCTAAATGTCAGGGCCCCTTTAAAGTAATTCTTGTAACTCCCACAGCTGCCAAGCTCAAGGAACTTTCTCATTGGATTCACCTGTCACATCTTAAACTGTTTACTCTTCCAGCTCAAGATACCCCCTCATATACAGTAATTCAAACAGGGCCCTGTTCTTTTAAGTTCCAGAGTACACCAAGATCAGCCACTCTTTCTTCAGTTCCAAAAAAATAAAAGTCTCATCCTTACTCAACTCTCTTGTGTCAAAAATTTCATATACTCTTCCTTTTCCTCTCTCTCCTATATGGTTTGCCAACTTCTCCATATACCTCTAATGTCATGCTTAAATTTCCAATTATCCACTCAGCTGTTATTATAAGAACCATCATGAAACATAGAGTCAGAGGTAGAAAGACTGTCAAAAGCCTAGGCGGTAAGAAACAATTATGAGTTTGTCGCCCCAAACTCCAAACCTCACAAAACAAACTTTAGAATAACAGGTTTTATCACTGACTGCAGCAGTGTTTCCTGGATGTTAAGGTAATACCATGATGCAAAAGAATTTACTTCATGTAAAACATTAAAGAGTCTAATAATTATCATTTTTAATAATTTTCTTCTTCTTCCCCTCCCACCATCTTTCATTCTATCATTGTAATCATAAACTTTTAATAAATTTATTTCTTTTCAAACATTTTTATAAGCCCCAGGGAGTAAATTTGACCTATCTAAATGACCAGACTCACCCACAATAAGTATCATTTAATTCTTCCCTTGTCATTCCTGGTCTCAGGAACCCCTGGAACTCCCCCCATCTTCCATCTTGGGACTCTCTTGCTAATCACTAGGATCTAAAAGTTTTTCCAAACATAATTTTTGCCTTTCCAGTATCTTGCAACGTCCAAACTGCCAGCCGACAAGTTTCTCAGAGCCCGGAAAATACAGCAACAATCAGCCACCCCAGGACATGTCAAACATCCCAACTCCTCGAGCCCACAAAGTCAGCGTGAAACAGTCATCAGAGACCTTACAATGCCCCATTCCCACACATTAAAATCCCCACCCCAAACTTTTTATAATAAACAAAAGGGTGGAGTGTAATTGTTCAGTCACAGATAAGGCTGAACATCCTGGTTCTAAAGGCAGGAACATGTGGCTTGACTCTTGGGAACAAACGGCCCTGCATGACCCACATGCACGCATGCGTGGTTACCTCCATGTGTGACTCAACTAAAATCCTAGCACACATGCATGGGTCATCCGTCATCTGCATCATCAGCGTGTGATGTTGCCACACCAACCCCCTGTGAGCATGTGCTAGGCAGCTTTTAAAAGCTGGATGCTCCATTTTTATTCTCTCTCCCTGAACACTGTTTCTCAGGCCTGTGCACACACACCCCCCTAATAAACTCCTAAGCAGGTTTGTTTGCATCTCATCTTTTTTTCTCACTCGTGTCAGATCATTACATAAAGTAAACTTAAAATCTTTTTATCAGTCACTATAACATAATTTTGTCATATAGTAATTAAATAATGTAAAGTTTGGCTAAACACAAAATTTTACATAACACATTTCATGCTATATGTTTCTAATTATTAAGGATCCCTGTTAGTAGTCTTAAGATTTGTATTTTTATTCATTCTTATGTGTGTCTATTGGTGTAAGTGTATGTGTGCACATGTGTGAGCAAACATGTGAAGGCCAGAAGACAGTGCACAATCTTCTTAGACCTGTGGTTAGAGAGAGTTGTGAACTATCCATCTAATGGGTGCTGGGAACCAAAATTGTGTCCTCTATAAGAATAACAAGTATTTTTCACTGCCAAGTTATCTCTACTGCCTCTGCTTTCAATTTTTTTTATTATTGGTAGTATTGTTATTGTTGTTGTTGCTATAATCATCATCATCATCATCATCATCATTATTTTGAATTTTTTTTGGAAATAGGGTTTCTCCATTCTAGTTCTGGGGGTCCTAGAAGAAATTCTACAGATCAGGCTGGCTTAAAACTCAGATTTGTCTGTGACTGCCTCTGCCTCCTGAGTGCTGAGATTTAAAGTGTGCACCACTCCTGCCTGATTTCCTTTTTTTAAGATTTATTTTTATTAATGGAGGCAAAAAACTTCTTACTGAAATTTGAGTTATAGGTGTACCTCAAATATTTCCTTCTAGTATTCATTATTAGGTTGGTACTTATCCCAGGTATTTTCATTTTTCTAATTTGATCAGATAGTCTTTTATTTTACATTATTTTTTTTAATGCTGCTGCTTTTATTTACATTATTTTTTAACAGGTCCATATACATAAGAGAACATTTTTACTCACTCATGCAAGTGTGTGACTTCTGTGGATTTTTAATAGAAAATGTTATGGCTTTTACAATAGCAGTCCTTTTGTATAAATGTCTCTCTATCTCTTATTAGGTTAGCTTTATGAGTCAGAGACATTTCAGCATGCTACACTTCAACCAAAGAGAGGCAAAATCTCAAAAGCTCAGTCTGTGAAACAGCTGCTTTTGGTTCTTCCATGTGCTCTAATCCAGTGACTTTAACTGATACTCAAAATTCATACAACATCTCTAGGGAAAGTTTTGCACAGACATAAATTATGGAGACAATGTCCATCTTCAGAGATTAGTTTATAGTCTAGAACATCTTGTGTATGTATGTTAGACAATAATTCAAATAATATTTTAAGACACTGTAGAGATTTTGTTTCTCCTATATGGAAAAATTAAAAATAATAACCAAAAATAAAAAATAAAGTCAGTCAGCACTGAAGACACATGCTAGAGTTTGGGTGTGATTTTAGTGGATCCTCCCAAGGATCGTATGCTAGGAATTTGTTCTCAGCACTAGTGACTACGAGAGAATATGGATCCATTGAAGAGATGTAGCTAAGTGAGAGATGACTTTGTCGATAAGGGGGTTGCTCTCTGAGGATATTGAAGTAGTGGGAACAGGACTCCGTTATTACTAGGTAAGCAAACAGAATCTTTCTTTCTTGCTTTCTTACCAAGCATCTACATCTTACAACCATGTTGTCATAAGACAAGCTAGAGTGTAGTCAAAGCACTCACATCATGGCCAAACATACAGGATTTCTCTCTTTTGAAATTTCTGCATCCAAGACTGTGAACTATTATTTATTTTTATTATCTTAAATAGTGTGTGTGTTTGTGTGTGCATACACATTGCACATCCATGTATGTTAATATGTGAAGATTAATGTAGATAGATGCTTGCAGAGACCAGGAATGATATATCTATTGTAACAGGCAGTTTTGCTTGCAGGCAGTTGTGAGCCACTTGATGTGGGTTCTGGGAATCAAACTCAGGTTCTCTGGAAGAAAACAATGCTTTCTTAACAACAGAGTCATCTCTCTAGCCTGAGTGGGATTGCTCCTCAAATATGTATATGATCAATGATCAAATGATAACTTATTAATTCTTTTAAATGTAATTTAAACTGGCATTTACAGTAGTAATTTTTGGTGTTCAATAAAAGTGACATTTAAATAACTAGGATCTCTATTCATCTATTCCTAGAAATAAGATACACAGAATGTGAATCTGCCATTGATCTGCAAATAAATGACAGAACTTTACAGGATAGACTCAGTGAGGCAAGTTCAACAAACTAACTGTGACATCAATAATAAAATATAAGAAAACTGTATTTTCTTTAATTACACATTATTGATATTAGTACAGATGATATGTGAAGGAGACCTCTATTTTATGCATGAATATTGTGTCCCTGCCATCTGGAATGTTCCACTTGCCTGGCTGTCATATTTTTCAGATTCATACATAAACTCTTCTCATTTTTGTTTGGGAAGGAAATTACATTATTTCTGTGCACAGTTCACTGACTGTTATGATTCATGTACATCAGGGTGTCTGCAGAAGGAATAAGAAATATAAAAGTTAATGAGGTAGTCATTGAGTATACTTCACTGTCCCTAGCCCGTTAACAGTCATAATGACAGTTAAAGCCACCAGAGCTCTTACTGTAGTTTATAACATTATGTAAAGTTTCTTGCAATGTTTTTTTTGACAACCTTCCAGTGTCTACATTATTGTGTATTGTCAAAGATAGAAAGGTGAGGCCAAAAATAATAAAGTTAGGTGACTCTTGTCAAAATGTCCACAGTACACCTTTCCATCAGTCAATGATGGTCCCCAGAAAGACCTGTGACTTTCCTGATCTTAACTGATTTTGATACCTGTTTGTCTTTTAGAACTGAATGTTGACCATTTTTCCCTCTTTACCCATGATATTTCTTTACTTATCTTCTCCTTACAACAATCCATAATGGTACAACTTATTTCTCCACCAACTATGCTCTTTAGATTTAGTGGTAAATTATGAATCAAGTTCTCTAATTTTCATTTAGTTTTCATTTGGGAAATGAAACCCAAAGTGGTTATTTTACTAAAAGCATGGAGTGTGTGTGCTATTCTGAACTAGATCCTATCAGTACATACTTTTTCTCACACATTTATGGTTATTGAAGTTGACTACAGTTTCCATGCCTGTCACCACAGCTATTTTCTCATTACAATATACATCATACAAATTTTAAAACCCATGTACTGTATCAATGTTCCTACTCCATCTCTGACTTTTTTCTCTTTATATTTTATGCTTTCAAAACATGCTAAAAATGTGTTTATGTATGTATGTGTGTGTATGTGTGTGTTGATAAGATGAACACTGAAGTTTAATTGTTAGTCCTGTTGCCTGACATTAACTTAGATAAGTTAAAGATTTCTCAATCTTGAACAGCAAATCTACACTGAATGTGGTTCATACATACGCTTACTTCAAATATTTCCTGAATTATACAACAAGAAACTTCAATTTCATTTGTCTATTGCTCCTTAAATATACCTAACTTGTTTCTTGTGTAGGCCATTTCTCTTACTGTATTTGTATCACTTGCCATCAACCCCTCTTTTTTTAGACATAATACTTTATCTTCCACCAGTTTCCCAAGATCTTCTAGCAATTTATCACAGCCCCAGACTTCTTGTGTTTCTATAATTATACAAATCTCTAATAAACCCAACTTCAGATACCCTACTAGATTTTGAAATTTTTTATCTTGAGTTTAGTTTGTATTTGTGACTCTCTCATCTACCCACAGACAACTGAATCAGGTAGAAGTAATCTCTCTCCAAATGAGTTCATTATAATTCTGTCCTAAAAACCAGTGTGAAACTCAGAAGGAGATAATCACTAGAAAATGTGGGTAGAGATATAAGTCAGTGAAGAAGATAAACACTTGGGTTCATGTGTAAATAGCAGAGTGTATATATTTGAGGTATTCACTGTACTGCCATGAATTGCTCTGTGAGTGGGAGATAAATGGAAGGGAAAGCCTAGGAGGGATTTGAAAATAGTGAGAAAATTAAAAACCTATAAAATTATAAATAATTGGTGTTATTCTTTTTTAAAGATGTAAGGGTGGTGGAGTAAGACTGGTCCCATGAGGGACAGTGGTCCCATGAGAAGTAGTGGTGGGTAACCCGAGTTTTAAGTGGATCCTCCAGGCCTTGGTGAGTCCCCTGAGGCCTTGGTAGCTCACCTTGGCTGATGGAAGACTTCAGCATGTGAGAAACAGACAGATACATTATGCATAGAGAGTTGGGTATAGAGTTTACTTACTGGGTTATGAAGTGAAAAGAAAAGGAAGAATGGAAGAAGGGGGAAGAGAGAGAAAGAGAAGAAACAGAGAGGGGAACGGGAGGGAGGAAGGAAGGGAGAATGTAAGGCCCGTGCCTTCCCTTGCTCCCTGGGATGCAAATCAAGGACTGTTTTGACTAACCAGCTAAAGCTTCCTGCTAAGTTCCGTGCTTGTTCTGCTCTAGCCTGGTAAAATAGCCTAGGGCTTTATATTACTTTAAAATGGTAATTTCTCAACCTGCCAGGGAGAGCCCAGGTGCCAAGGTACCTCTCACCTATCTGACACTGCCTACACTCCTCACCCACCTACCTGCGGAGAAGCTCACTCAGCACCAGCTTCCCCATCCCTCTCTGGCTGGGAGGGGGTTCTCCTCTTCTGGGGCCAAAGTATTTAACCCTGGATTAAGTCAAATAAACGGGCATTCTTCTCTGGCAAATGACTCGAACTCTCTATCTATGTGTGTACGTCTTGTGTTTTAACCCCTAGGACCTTACCTAGCTCACGGAAGGTTGAGGTCCATACCAGGTGAGTGGTGATGCAGGCCTCGGGTGCGATGGAAATGTCCTCCGCAGGAGGGAGGGAGGAAGGGAGAGAATAGAAATTACCTTTTCAGGAGAGAGATGGAATAAGAGAGAGAGAACAGGCTGGAGGAGGCAGGGTATCTGCTTTGCTTGACATAAGGGGAGTAGAAGGAAGAGGGTATAACTTGTCTCTTAAAAGGACAGAGTACATAGGTGGCAAACCAGGCCAGAAGTTCTTAACACAGGAGCCTAATCAATACTTAAGATAGAGTCAAGAGATGCAAGATCTTCTTCAGCAGGGACCACTAGACCCTAGACCTAGACAGCACCATAGCCCTTCTGCCTTCAGTCCCCATTGTGCACATGGACAGGGTAGGTGATCCCAGGCAGCTCTTTTTCCAGCCTTACCCAACTCCTGAACCATTCCCAGTGTGGGTTTATTTCTCCAGCTGTTTTATTTTCATATCTGAAGCTGAAAAGAACAACAAATTTAGAAGTGGCAGTCACAGGAAACAAAGCTGACAGACTATATCTTCTCTGCTCAGCCACAGGGCTGTGGGGTACTGCTTACCTCTCCCTGCTGGGTCGCAGTAGGAGAACACTCTGGTTCTCATGGTACTGAGTAATTTTCTTCTCTACTTCATGTATAAAGAATTTGTGAATGGTGTGGCCACACAGATGTAATTCTGTTTCAAGTGTATGTTTTACACAGCCTCTATGTATCTCTTGTTATATTTAAAACACCCATGACTCTAAAAACATGGTTTATCCATAAAACACATGAACACCACCATTTTGACTGAGATCAGGTGACTTTACTGCCATATTTACTGAGGGCCATATCAGGTGGTCAAGTCCCACTATCTTTACTGAGGTATTCCCTGCCAGGTCCCCCAGTGCTGAATCTGTTACATGTGTGTTTTGTGCAGTGGCATGCCTTTGGTAGGGCCCAACAAGAGCATCCTCTTCACCCAATTCCTGTTCCTTGTGTGTTTGCACATGCATGTGACTTAAATGCACATATGTTTACTGTTAAATGGTATAATTGTCTGCCCATTATATCTCATTCCAGACTAACAAAGCAATAAATCTCATGTTTTAAATTGGTATGTACTTTAAAGTCTCTTATAAAAAAATACAGTATATTTAATCCAAACCTGCTTTAAAATATATTAAACTATTCTCTACTATTGTAGCTCTGCCATTAACCTATTGTAAGCAGTTTTTTCTTCTTTCTGTCTTTTACAGGTATAAACATTATCTGCTAAATTGAGAGCCAGTACCATTAAGCAGGGACTCAGTTCTCCATGCAGATTCTATACTGTAGTTATAACTCATCTAAGCCAGGTAAATAGTCCTCAACTGCTCAGAGATCTGAGAAATATGGCATTTAAATGCTTAATTATTAAATGTCATTTAATAACAAAATTAGACAAGTTGACTCATAGTGACAGCACTCTTCTTCCTCCAGAAAAGAAAGAAGAGAGCGGGGTACAAAATAACATCCATCTGCAATTTGTTTCAATTGCCAAGCACTGGGAAAAACTGTCTTTCATATAAACTGAAAATCTCCAAACAGTGGACAAAATTACTGGAATCAACAGCCTAGCTGGTAAGGTCAAGGTAGGTTTGTCTTCAAACAGATTTCTTAACCCACAGGAACTTTTGGAACCTGGAAGGAACTGCATTAAACAGCAAAATGCCAATACAACCCTCAGTGACCATGGAGGAACCTGAGGAGTAGATCTAGGTGCCATACAAGTAAGTTTGCTGTCGTTTTTTAATCAATAACCTCTCAAGTAAAATTTTATTCTTCTCAAAGATCTCTGATGCAGTTTGACAGCTGAGAGATTTTGACAGTTTAAAAGTAGAACCTCACCATACAAATTTCAGTAAAATACAAATACAAGTTATTAAGTTGCATACCTGCAAATTATAAAAGTATAAGGACAAATACAATTTATCAAATCTCTCTCTCATGTTGCCTTCCATAGTCTTAAAAATATCTTACATTTTACAAAAAAATATCTGTCACAATCATTCTAAAAACTTATGTTTTCACAAACCCAAAAAATTCACATGAGCTCTAGGGAGCCAAATTACAAGATCTACTTTAAAAAGGTCAGATACACCCCTCTCAATTCCCTGGTCCTAACTGTTTTTTCTAGACAACTTTGTCCTCTGTTCTCGTAATACCTTAAACAGGTCTAAGAGACACCAGATACTTCTCTACCACAAAAGCCAGACAGAAACAGTGAGATCAACTCCCCCAGTATGTGACCAGCAGCCAGCATTCTCAGCCTTCCCCTCAAGACCACTCACACAAATAAGGAGGAAGCAGTCTTGAGAATTTGCCATTCCAATTGCTTTAACCTGTTGTCCCTAACTCCCTGCCTTTTTATTACAAGAAGGAGATGGAAATATTATGACCTGATACTGATTTGCCCTGTCCCTTTAAGAGACAAGCCCTATCTACTGCCTCCTTTCATTGAGACAAGGGGATCTTGCTTCCACTTCCAGCCTTTCTCTCTCTCTCTGCCCCACTCTCATTGGAAGAGATGTCTGAGGTCTCTTCTTCTCTTCTCTCCCTCCTCTCTCTCTCTCTCTCTCTCTCTCTCTCTCTCTCTCTCTCTCTCCTTTTTTTAACTAAATAAACTATACCCAAACTCACTCTGAATGGCATAACTATCCATCTCCCACACCCATTGGTTCCTGTGTGATCAGCTGCACTGCCATTCAGAACTTCCAAGGTCTCTCATTAGCCACCTGGTTCCCACAGTGACAGTGGGAACCAGCTGGCTCTGGGAGACCTGTGCCATTTTCTTTAAACCTCTAAAACTGGGAAAGTCATTTTAGTCCTGTGTATGCAAATCAGTAAACTCAACATGAACAAAAGTAAAAAGACAATAGGTAAGCAGAGGAGTGAGAAAATGAGACATGAAGTTTATAACCAGTCAGTCAATAGGTTCTCTGTCTCTGGTGATATTTAGCAGTACACCTACTTAGGACAAGCCTATTCTGATGCCTTTCTTGGTCCTTTTTTTGCTTCATATTACAAGTGATTTTCTAATATTTTTAGCAGAAATAAATGTAACCAAACTCATCCACTCTTTCACCCATCATAAATTTCCATGGGCTACATCAAATGTGCACTAATTGTTACCACAATTAATGCTTTTCTAGCAAATGGGTTAAAAAAGGTCTTTCTCTATATTCATCTATCTATCTATTTATCAACTTTAAGTTTTTACCATAGTATCTCATATAGCGAGTATTATGGTAAACTAATGAAAACCATGGGGTTTTTTCTTAACCTGACTTCCTTTCTTCAAAATCTATTTCAATGTTCTCAATGTATTTGATAATCTCATATTTGAGATAAACCAGATTCCCATATACATTCTTTTAAATATTCTTTTTTCATCATAAAAATATAAATAGGAAGAAAAATAAGAAATATATCTAGACAAACAGAGACAAGAAAAATTTTCAAAATAAGATTCTAATAAGAAATATCTTTTCCAAAGTAACACTTTTTGTGCCCCTCTATTTTCTTCTTTCCTAGCATGCATTCAGTCTTCAAAGGAGGTGGTAGTTGTGGATGATACTGACATAAACAAAACACAGATATCTTGACCAGGATAACTCTATTTTTGATCCATTGCAGAACTCAATAATTATATCAAAATCTATTTTTAACAGTCCTCAGTGGAAATAGGATTGGGATGTTGGACTGGATACTTGTATTTGCTCTGTTATTAATTGATTCATGGCCTTGGAATAAGCTACTTAAATTTTGGTAACAAAGTTTCCTCAGCTATCAAGTGACAATCTATATTATACTATGAATCTCACAAGAAAATGTAAACTTAGAAGGAGACAATACATTTAAAATCTTCTAAAAACTTAAATGAGCTCAAAGAAAGTCTAAAGTTATTTAGAGGCCCCCCAAAAATGAGCCTATTTCCACCTTGATCAAAGGTCAGAGAGTTGAATTTACCTCTATCCCTTCAAGGCTATTCTTTCAATCTCAAACAGAGGTATCACCTAAATTTGGATTATGGAGTTCTGTTCTCTCAAGGTTATTGTCAACAAGTGTTGACAATAATATCCAGATCTTGCATTTCAGAAATAGAGAAGTAGATATGTTTCTACTCCAAACAAAATCTAAGGATCTAACTAAGTTCCTACTCCCTAAAAGAGGTAGTAATGGATTTCTCCCAGGAAGTGTTTTGCCTACAGAATGCTTTGGTCTAGAGTGTGAGTATTATCTATCTATCTTGTTCTAGCAACAAAATGTTTACCAAGGAATGTAGCCTACAACTTTCAATTGTTATGTTCATTTCCTTATGTCATATTAATGTGGTATTTTATCTAATTCCTATCTTTTGGGGTCAGGTGTATTTTAAGCAAATAGAAATTAATGTGGGCAATTTCGGTATATACTGGAACTCCCTCCCATCACTATTCTATATTTTCTGTCTTATTATTTTTTCATCGATGTACTCTTTCTTTATATTTTTTCAAGGCCTTTCTTTACAAATAGTGGGGTGATAAGAGTTACTATAAGAATTGACATTAGAAGTATGACACAAATACCACTTGCCAGTCAAATGTTGACTCAATGGCTGGTTTTGAGATAAAAACCTACAACCTGCATACTTCTAATGTCAATTCTTATAGTAACTCTTATCACCCCACTATTTGTAAGGAAAGGCCTTGAAACAAGAAATAACACCTTTGTGTTGGAAGCCAGGTCTAACAGATCAAATATTGTGAATGATCATTGTTGTCACTATAAGGCTTCTAAGTTTAAGCTTTGGCTCATATTTCAGAGAAATAAAGTTGAAAAGATGCCCATGGACTTGTTTTAATATAATCTTTGAAATATAATAAATTAAACATTATGCAAAATTGATGGGGACTTTGAAGAATTTTAGTCAAGCAACAATGTGATTAGATTTTAAAAGATCACTTCATCAGCTATGTAGTTAAGGTATTAGGGAGAAATGAATTTATTATTTATTAAGTTACAGAAATTGATTAGGGAGGGGTTTCAAACACAAGACATCTCTTCCAAAAGTTTAAAATGCAGTGTTAAACTCTCATTTTGTGACTTAGAAGAGCAACATTAAAAAATACAGAAATTTAGCTCATTCACATTTGTTGTTGGTTTTTGTTTTTTGTTTTTTTTTTTCCTTTTGGTTTTTCGAGACTGGGTTTCTCCGTAGCTTTGAAACCTGTCCTAGAACTAGTTCTAGTAGACCAGGTTAGCCTCAAACTCACAGAGATCCTCCTGACTGTGCCACCCGAGTGCTGGGATTAAAGTTATGCACCACTACCTCCCAGCTTAGCTCTATCCTGTTTATCTGTATTTAGTGCTATCATGTTTGTATGTGTGTAGTATTATTATGTTTCTCTGTATGTACTGTATTATGTGTCAATGTGTAGTGCTATTCTGTTTTTGTGGATATAGCTTATTGTGAAAAAATCACAGCTCACAGACATAGGATAGAGAGTGGAATTCGTAATGAATAATTTAAAGATATTTTTTTTTCAAGACTGAATATTTAGAAAAAACACACTAAGGGGAAAGAGGAATTAGCCTTTAAGGAGCAAAAATGGGAAAAGAGCTTTGTGTTACTGGAATGTATCTACCTACACCAAAATAAATCCTACTTCAATGCCTCAACTAGTTTAGAAGTAACCAGAAAAAAGTAGTAATCCTGCTTTGTTAAATTTGTAGGCACTAAGATTAAGTATAACATTCAATGTTCAAAATATCTTTTGAGTCAATGCCATTGGAAATTAACTTTTAACAAAACCATTTCCTCTTCTTTGTATATGCAAATGTTCTTTATTAAATCAGTTGTATAAAATATATATGAAAATAAATATGATTAGTTTTATTTATTTTTCACTTCTTTCACATTCCCACATGTTTACAGGGATTCTGCAGAAGAAACAGATTTACTGAAGATAGGACTTGTACTTTGTTGATGAATTAGGTCAGTACAATAAATAACCAGACCAGCTCAAGAATAGCAGTTTTGTTGTTGTTGTTGTTGTTTTGTTTGTTTGTTTTTTGTTTTTTTATTAGTTTAAAAGGGAAAACTCATGCTAGAAGAGTGTGAGGTCCAAAATCCAATTGATCCGGTGGACACCATGCAGAGAGAGAGCATGCCTGTGTTCTACCAGTTTTGCTACCTGGGCGAGAGGTAGCCACACCCTAACTAGATGTTAGGTTTATTGTTTCCCCATCATCTCCCCCTTTTTTCTAAACAAGATCGATCCAAACCCAATACAACTATATACAATAGAAACAGATACCAAATATAAAATTACAAACAATGAACAATATTAAGCAAGGAATGCATAACAAAGGTTATACTAAGCATTCTATTTTAAGGAATCTAACTATTGCATTGAAATTAAGCTTGGCTAAATTATGAGGAAGGTAAGTACAATTTTCTAATCTTCAACTCCATCAAAGATCTGAGAAGGGAAACAATATTACTTGAGTAAACAGGAAGTGCAATCAAAAAACTTTCAAAAGGTGCACCAAATGACAGAGACAACTGACTACCTGGGTAATCACCCAAATCTAATTTGCAATGTTGAAACAACCAACTTTGGCTAAGGCCTAACTTAACAGACATACCATTTTCAAAGATAAAAAACTTTTTAAAACTATCTTACCCTGTCTTGGTGGGATATGACAGTCTTGTTTTATCCATTGATGGATACTCTGTATCTCTGTTAGTGGTTGAGGTATGGGCATTTCTTTGCCCAAAGGCCAGTTCTGCCAAGAAGAAAGGCTCCAGGTGAAGTGGCTTTGGTGCTCAATATTCTCTCGGGAATAGATCTCTGTTGCCAGGAGCAATTGTGTCTCACTACTGTGAAACTCTAGGTTAGATTAAAGGCCATTTTCTACAACTCTATGAAGAGACTGAAGATTATACAATCTATACTGAATATAATCTCTATGTATCTAAAGAGCTTGATTAGCCTAATTACAAATACGAAAATCATAGATGACTATTGATCTATAATTCTCAACACCTATCGAACTTAAAGACTAAGACAATAAATAACAGTGCAATAAATGAGGACAATGACCTTCAAATGTGTCTTGATCAGAGGTACAGTGCAATATGGTAAATATATATATATATACATAAACATGCCTACAATATTTAATATAATTTAACTTTGTATCAATAAACAAGAATCGATACAAATATAATCATCTAAAAACAATAGCTCATACTTTAAATTTGTTTATATCCTGAAGGGGAGGATGGGGGATAGCTTGGGGGAATGGGATGAGGGGGAGGGAGGAAGGAATGATATGGGAGCAGGGAAGTATATATCTCAACTAAGGGAGCCATTTTAGGGTTTGAAAGAGACTTGATGCTAGAGGGGTTCCCAGGTCCATGGAGAGGTCCCCAGATTATTCCCTGGGCAGCAGAGGAGTGGGTGCCTGAACTGGCCTTGGCCCATAACCATACTGATGAATATTTTGCATATCACCATAGAACCTTCATCTGGCAATGGATGGGGATAGAGACAGAGACCCACATTGGAACACAGGACTTAACTCCCTAGGTCCAAATGAGAAGCAGAAGGAGGGAGAACGTGAGCAAGGAAGTCAGGATCAGAGGGAACATTCATCCGATGATAGATGGAGATTGAGACAGAGACCCACATTGGAGCACTGGACTGAGCCCCCAAGGTCCTAATGAGGAGCAGAAGGAGGGAGAACATGAACAAGGAAGTCAGGACCGCGAGGGGTGCGTTCACCCACTGATACAAGGGGACTGATCTAATGAGAGCTCACCAAGACCAGCTAGACTGGGACTGAACGAGCATGTAATCAAACCAGATTCTCTGAATGTGGCTGACATGGGGGCTGTCTGAGAAGCCATTGATAATGACACTGGGACTTGCTTCCTCTGCATGTACTGGCTTTTTGGAATCCTAGTCTGTTTGGATGCTCACTTTCCTAGACCTGGAGGGAGGGGGGAGGACCTTGAACTTCCCACAGGGAAGAAAACCCTGACTGCTCTTAGGACTGGAGAGGGAGGAGGAGAGGGAGTGGAGGCAGTGGGAGGGTATTGTAAGGAGGGGAGGAAGTGAAAATTTTTATAAATTATTAATAATATAAAAAGATAAATCTTGAAAAAAACAATAACTCATAAATATTCCCACCAACCAATTATCCCTCATTTTAAAAAAAAAAAGATCCCAGAGCCAATAAAATTTCTCCCCCATCCCTCAACCATATACCAATCATTATCAACCCCTAAATGATGTCCCTAAGCCTGAGGGCAAACTTTGCTGGTAAAGGGGATGTAGTCCTCTAAAATTGCTTCCAGCTGTCATGGGGGCTACGTTGTTTCTAGGCGATCCTGTTAAAGTAAATGATGGTAAAATTCCAAGATTAATATCTGGTCTGGAAAAATTGCAAATAGTCTCTGAGTATTTTGTGGAGGTCTGACCAGAATGTCATAAAAGATATGCAGCATTTTAGCTAATCAAGTTGGAACCGTCTTTTGCTGCTGGCATTCAAAATAGTTCTTGTAGTAGCACTATCAGCATCATGACGTCATATTAACCAGATAGAGTTGTTGTTGTGCATTAACGAATTAGGTTGGTATGATAAATAACCAGACCAGCTCAAGAATAACAGTTATTTTTTTAATAGTTGAAAAGGGGAAACTCAGGCTACAAGAGTGGGAGGTCCAAAATGCAATCAGTCCGGTGGGAACCTCTCAGAGACAGAGAAAGAGCACGCCTGTTTCCTACCAGTTTTGTTACCTGGGCTACAGGTAGCCACACCCTAACTAGATGTGATAGGTTGATAGTTTCCCCATCAGTACTGTATCATCTCATGCTGATATTTTTGTTGTCTTGTACATTGTAGTTACATGTAGCTGTGCTGTGGCAGAATGTCTCATATTTCACAAAGTCAAGGTAGAAGTGTCAATTATGTGACTCCACTACAAAACATAAGTCAAAATATAGATCAACATTCATCAAAGCATATAAGAAATAGCGTAGAATAAAAATTAAGAATTTTCACACACAGAATTCCTTAATCATTGAAAGTCCAAGTTTTATAACCACAGTATAACTGTCAAGGAATTGAGAGAGCACCAAAAATCAAGTCCCATAGGTGAGAAGAAAGCATTATAAAGTAGAGATATCAAAATAGTAGCTGCACAATAGAATTAAAGCTCTATTGTAAATTAAGTCAATTTCTCCCTGGTTAAACCTAATATAAATTCAAATATACAATCCTAGTGTAATATAGTGGGCATGGCTTTTTAAGAGACAAGCCATGCCCACTCTCTTCCTCCTTGCAGCCTCTGTCCCACTCTCGTCTTTTCCTGTTGTCCTCTCTTGAAGAGGCAGCTTCTGCCTTCTGCCTTTTCCCCCCGTTTTGCTGCTTCCCCCTTTTCTATTCTGTCTCTCTTCCCTTCTCTCTCTCTCTCTCTCTCACCTCCCTTCTCCCCTTTTTCCTTCCCCTCCATAACCCAACTAATAAATATCCAAATCTTTTCTGTATGATGTGCCTGTCTATGTGCCTCCCACCCGCCGCCTGCTCACACGGCTCGCTGGGGACCAGACCACAACCACATGGCTGGGGATCAGTCACCTTGGTTTGTGGACCTGCTACCACCGGGACCACGTAGCAAGCTGCTGGGGATCTGCTGAAAATCCATAACACCTAGGACAGAACAAAAATAATATTTTCTATTGATGCTTTCTTTATTTAATATTTCCTTACATCTCCTTTTAGCATCGCTTTCAGCATTATTTATCGAAAAAAAACAAAATGGGATTAAGAGATACGATTTCGTTGGTAAAGATGTTTGTCAGGGGCGGGCCCTTTGTCTCCTGAGTCCTGGGAAGACCAGCTAGCCCTGTTGCCCTGCTGAGCAGTTCTTCCCAGAGAGGTGAGTGGGTGCTAGCCTGGGCAGCCTGCCTGCCTGTCTGGGAAGGGAGCACAGCCCTCCCCCCCTCAGCTTCTGCAGCAGGGTCTTCGGTGTTCCAAGGGACCCCTCCCCTCCCCCCACTGCTGCGGGCCCTTTGTCTCCTGAGTCCTGGGAAGACCAGCTAGCCCTGTTGCCCTGCTGAGCAGTTCTTCCCAGAGAGGTGAGTGGGTGCTAGCCTGGGCAGCCTGCCTGCCTGTCTGGGAAGGGAGCACAGCCCTCCCCCCCTCAGCTTCTGCGGCAGGGTCTTCGGTGTTCCAAGGGACCCCTCCCCTCCCCCCACTGCTGGGGGCCCTTTGTCTCCTGAGTCCTGGGAAGACCAGCTAGCCCTGTTGCCCTGCTGAGCAGTTCTTCCCAGAGAGGGCTGAGGAGCTCTATCCAGAGAGTGCTGTGAAGTCCTACCCAGAGAGTGCTGAGGAGTTCTATCCAGAAAGTGCTGAGGAGTTTCATCCAGAGTGGAAGACATGGGCAGGCGCCAATGCAAGAATTCCTCCAACAACCTGAAAGGCAACATGACACCGCCAGAATCCAGGGAGCTCGAAACTAGAAGAATTGAACACCCTACGCCAGAAGAAATAGAAGAAATTGACTCTAAGCGCTTCTTTATGAAAATAATAGAGGAAATTAAACAGGAGGTGAAAATCTGCTGTAAAGAAATGGAAGATAAGTATAACAAAAAAATTGAGGAAATGAGTAAAGAAATGGAAGAGAAATATACCAAAAAGTTTGAAGAAATGAGTAAATCCGTAAATGAAATTCTGGAAAACCAAGAAAAAACAATCAAACAGGTAATAGAAACAGTTCAAGATTTGAAAACTGAAATGGAGTCAATGAAGAAATCACAAACCGAGGGCCGGCTGGCTATGGAAAATCTGGGTAAACGAACAGAGACTTCAGAAACAAGCTTAACCAATAGAATACAAGAGATAGAAGAAAGAATCTCAGACTCTGAGGACACCATAGAGAAATTAAACACTCTGTCCAAAGAAAACAGCAAATCCAACAAATTCTCATCACAAAACATTCAGGAACTGTGGGACACAATAAAAAAACCAAATCTAAGAATAATAGGAGTAGAAGAAGGAGAAGAATTGCATTTCAAAGGTCCAGAAAATATACTCAACAAAATTATAGAAGAAAACTTTCCCATCCTAAAGAACGATATTCCTATGAAGGTTCAAGAAGCATACAGAACACCGAATAGACTGGATCAGAAAAAAACATCCCCTCGTCATATAGTAATCAAAACACAAAGCATTCAGACTAAAGAAAGGATATTGAAAGCTGCAAAGGAAAAAGGTCAAGTAACTTATAAAGGTAAACCTATCAGACTTACACCAGACTTCTCTATGGAAACCATGAAAGCCAGAAGGTCCTGGATAGAGGTACTGCAGAAACTAAGAGACAATGGATGCAAACCCAGACTACTTTACCCAGCCAAGCTATTGTTCACTATCAACGGAGAAAACAAAATATTCCAGGATAAAAACAAATTTAAACAATACGTAGCTACTAATCCAGCCTTACAGAGAATACTAGAAGGAAAATCACAACCCAAGGAATCCAACATTCCCAACACTGCCTACATTAACTCAGACATTTAGCGACACTCCACAAGCACAACTCAAAGAAGGAAAACACATACACGCTACTACCCAAAAAAAATGACCGGAGTCATCGATCACTGGTCATTAATATCACTTAATATCAATGGTCTCAACTCACCTATAAAGAGGCACAGACTTAGAGATTGGATACGAAAACAGGATCCAACATTCTGCTGTCTACAAGAAACACACCTCAACCACAAAGACAGATACCTACTCAGAGTAAAGGGTTGGGAAAAGGTTTTCCAAGCAAATGGACCTAAGAAACAAGCGGGTGTGGCCATTCTAATATCTAACAAAATCGACTTCAAACTAAAATCAATCAGAAGAGATGGAGATGGACATTTCATACTCATAACAGGAACAATTCATCAGGAAGAAGTCTCAATCTTGAATATCTATGCCCCTAATATAAAGGCACCCACATATGTAAAAGAAACTCTTCTAGAACTCAAGGCAGTCATCAAACCACACACACTAATAGTAGGAGACTTCAACACTCCTCTCTCACCAATGGACAGGTCAATCAGACAGAAACCTAACAGAGAAATAAGAGATTTACTGGAGGTACTGAATCAAATGGACGTAACAGACATCTATAGAACACTCCACCCAAATAGGAAAGAGTATACCTTCTTCTCTGCAGCTCATGGAACCTTCTCGAAAATTGACCACATACTTGGTAACAAAGCAAACTTCCACAGATACAAAAAAATATTAGTGACCACCTGTGTCTTGTCAGATCACCATGGATTAAAATTAGAATTCAACAACAATGGTACCCCCATGAAGCCAACAAACTCATGGAAGTTGAACAGTCAACTACTAAATCACCCGTGGGTCAAGGAAGAAATAAAGAAAGAAATTAAAGTCTTCCTTGAATATAATGAAAACAAAGACACAACGTATTCAAACCTATGGGACACAATGAAAGCAGTGCTAAGAGGAAAGTTCATAGCACTAAGTGCCCACCTAAAGAAAACAGAGAAAGCACACATTGGAGACTTAACAACACACTTGAAAGCTCTAGAAAAAAAAGAAGCTGATTTACCCAGGAGGAGTAGAAGACTGGAAATAATCAAACTGAGGGCTGAAATCAACAAAATAGAAACACAGAAAACAATTCAAAGAATCAATGAAGCAAAAAGCTGGTTCTTGGAGAAAATTAACAAGATTGACAAACCCCTATCCAAACTAATCAAACGGCAGAGAGAGAACTTGCAAATTAATAGGATCAGAAATGAAAAGGGGGACATAACCACAGACACAGAGGAAATACAGAGAATCATTAGATCTTACTACGAAAGTTTATATGCCACAAAGTTGGAAAATGTAAAAGAAATGGACATTTTTTTAGATAAGTACCATATACCAAAGTTGAACCAAGACCAGGTGAACAATCTAAATAGACCTGTTAGTCGTGAAGAACTAGAAGCTGTTATCAAAAATCTCCCTACCAAAAAAAGCCCAGGACCAGATGGTTTCAATGCAGAATTCTACCAGAACTTCCAGGAAGAGCTAATACCTATACTCCTTAATGTATTCCACAATATAGAAAAAGAAAAGTCACTGCCAAACTCCTTTTATGAAGCTACAGTCACCCTAATACCAAAACCACACAAAGACACAACCAAGAAAGAGAATTACAGGCCAATCTCACTCATGAACATCGACGCGAAAATTCTCAATAAAATACTGGCAAACCGAATCCAAGAACACATTAGAAAAATCATCCATTATGATCAAGTAGGCTTCATCCCAGAGATGCAGGGATGGTTCAACATACGCAAATCTGTCAATGTAATCCATCATATAAATAAACGGAAAGAAAAAAATCATATGATCATTTCATTGGATGCTGAAAAAGCGTTTGACAAAATTCAACACCCTTTTATGATAAAGGTGTTGGAGAGACTGGGGATACAAGGATCATACCTAAATATAATGAAAGCAATATACAGCAAGCCGACAGCTAACATCAAATTGAATGGAGAGAAACTCAAAGCCTTTCCACTAAAATCAGGAACACGACAAGGCTGTCCACTCTCTCCATACCTCTTCAATATAGTGCTTGAAGTTCTAGCAATAGCAATAAGACAACATAAGGGGATCAAGGGGATTCGAATTGGAAAGGATGAAGTTAAACTTTCGTTATTTGCAGACGATATGATAGTGTACATAAGCGACCCCAAAAACTCTACCAAAGAACTCCTACAGCTGATAAACACCTTTAGTAACGTGGCAGGATACAAGATCAACTCCAAAAAATCAGTGGCACTCCTATACACAAAGGATAAAGAAACGGAGAGGGAAATCAGAGAAACATCACCTTTCACGATAGCCACAAACACCATAAAATATCTTGGGGTTACTCTAACCAAGGAAGTGAAAGACCTATTTGACAAGAACTTTAAGCCTTTGAAAAGAGAAATTGAGGAGGATACCAGAAAATGGAAAGACCTCCCCTGCTCTTGGATTGGGAGAATCAACATAGTAAAAATGGCAATTCTACCAAAAGCAATCTACAGATTCAATGCAATCCCCATCAAAATCCCATCAAACTTCTTCACAGACCTTGAGAGAACAATAATTAAGTTTATATGGAAAAACAAAAAACCCAGGATAGCCAAAACAATCTTATACAATAAAGGAACTTCTGGAGGCATTACTATCCCTGACTTCAAACTCTATTACACAGCTACAGTATTGAAAACAGCTTGGTATTGGCATAAGAACAGAGAAGTCGACCTATGGAATCGAATAGAAGACCCAGATACTAACCCTCAAACCTACGAACACCTAATTTTTGACAAGGGAGCTAAAGGTATACAATGGAAGAAGGAAAGCGTCTTTAACAAATGGTGCTGGCATAACTGGATGTCAACCTGTAGAAGAATGAAAATAGATCCATATCTATCACCTTGCACAAAACTCAAGTCCAACTGGATTAAAGACATCAACATCAATCTGTCCACTTTGAACCTGATAGAAGAGAAAGTGGGAAGTAGTCTACAAGATATAGGCACAGGAGGCCACTTCCTAAGTAGGACCCCAGCAGCACAGACAATAAGAGAAACAATGAATAAATGGGACCTGCTGAAACTGAGAAGCTTCTGTAAAGCAAAGGACACTGTCAGTAAGACAAAAAGGCTGCCTTCTGACTGTGAGATCTTCACCAACCCCTCATCAGACAAAGGTCTGATCTCCAGAATATACAAAGAACTCAAGAAACTAGACACTAAAACTCTAATTAACCCAATTAAAAAATGGGGTACTGATCTGAACAGAGAATTCACAACAGATGAACTTCGAATGGCCAGAAGACACTTAAGGTCATGCTCAACCTCCTTAGCGATCAGGGAAATGCAAATCAAAACCACTTTGAGATACCATCTTACACCTGTCAGAATAGCTAAAGTTAAAAACACCAATGATAACCTATGCTGGAGGGGATGTGGAATGAGGGGAACACTCATCCATTGTTGGTGGGAATGCAAACTTGTGCAGCCACTTTGGAAATCAGTGTGGAGGTTTCTCAGGAAACTGGGAGTCAACCTCCCTCAGGACCCAGCAATTCCTCTCTTGGGAATATACCCTAGAGATGCCCAAACATACTACAAAAGCGTTTGTTCAACTATGTTCATAGCAG
The DNA here is from genome assembly GCF_982192425.1 of Myodes glareolus. Taxonomy (NCBI): domain Eukaryota; kingdom Metazoa; phylum Chordata; class Mammalia; order Rodentia; family Cricetidae; genus Myodes; species Myodes glareolus. The sequence continues at coordinate 76,741,736 of NC_142031.1, read as the reverse complement.
CACTATTTGTAATAGCCAGAACCTGGAAACAGCCTAGGTGCACCTCAATAGAAGAATGGTTAAAGAAGGTGTGGAACATATACACATTAGAGTTTTACTCAGCGGTAAAAAATAATGACATCTTGAATTTTGCATGCAAATGGATGGACATAGAAAACGCTTTACTGAGTGAGGTAAGCCAGACCCAAAAAGAGGAACACGGTATGTATTCACTCATAAGTGGATTCTAACCATAATTAAAGGTCTTTGAGCCTATTATTCGTGATCCTAGAGAAGCTAAATAAGAAGACGAACCTGATGAAGATTATTTACCTATCCGCCAGGAGGTAGGAAATAGTCAAGAGTCCCAGGTAACCTTGGGTGCATGGGGGGGGTGGGAGGGTTGATGGAAGGGGAGAGGGTTAGAGAGAAGGGAGTAGGGGAGGAATGGAGAAAGCTCGGTTGACCGGGATGGGGGGAAGGGAGGAAGGATGAATGTGGGATCAGGGAAGAATATATTTCAACTAAGGGAGTCATATTAGAGTTTACAGGAAACTTGATTATATATGGGATCCCAGGTCCAAGGAGAGATCCCCAGATTGTTCTCTGGACAGAGGAGGGGGTGCCTGAACTGGCCTTGGCCCGTGACCATACTGATGAATATTTTGCTTATCACCATAGATCCCTCATCTGGCGTTGGATGACGATACAGATGGAGGCCCGCGTTGGAGCACCGAACTGAGCCCCCCAAGATCCAAACGAGGAGCAAAAGGAGGAAGAAAATGACGAAGGACTGCGAGGGATACTATCACCCACTGATACAAGGGGTCGGATCTAATGAGAGTTTACCAAAGCCAGTTGGACTGCGACTGAACGAGCATGTGATCCAACCAGATTCTCTGAATGTGGCCGGATTTTCTGAATGTGGCTGGCCTGCAGTCTTTCCGAGAAGCCATTGACAATGACACTGGGACTGGTTTCCTCTGCATATACTGGATTTTTGGGATCCAGTCTGTTTGGATGCTCACCTTCCTGGACCTGGAGTGAGGGGGGAGGAACTTGGACTTCCCACAGGGCAGGAGACCCTGACTTCCCTAGGGGACAATGAGGGAGGAGGAGAGGGAGGGGGGGAGTGGGAGGGCGTTGGGAGGAGGGGCGTAAATGGAAACTTTTTATAATTTAATAAAATTACAAAAAAAAAAAAAAAGATGTTTGTCAGGGAGCCTGCTGACCCCAAAATCCTTCTTGTAGAAGTAAAGAACAAACTTCTACAGAATGTATTTTCATCTCCATATGTGTAATAGGGTACTCAAGTGCACCTATCTCTCTCTCTCTCTCTCTCTCTCTCTCTCTCTCTCTCTCTCACACACACACACACACACACACACACAAAATTAAATAAATACAATGTTTTAAAGGAGCTGCTTTTAACTTTATTTTGAATTTAAATTTATTCAAGAGTTAGAAGTTACAGAAGTAATATTAAGTCGTGTAACATATAGCATACAACCTTATATTGATCTCTCTCTGGTCTTCTGTACTTTGGTCATAAACATCTACCAGATGGATCTAGAGTATTACCCTAACATTTGTGAAACTTCAAAATTTCAGTTCCCTACTTACTATAGAAGATAATATAACTGAATTATGACAATTCTGTGTTTTCGATCCATTTCAGATTTTAAATCAAATCATTTTATAATTAATTTGTAATTCTATAGTTTGATGTAAAATTTTTAAACGTGGAGCTGCTACAATTAGTGGTAGCTCTTACAGGAGACACAGGTTCAATTTTCAACATCCATATGGCAGTTCACCATCTTCTGTACTTTTATTTTCAAGGGATTTGATACCCTCTTCTCACTCTGTGGACACTGTATGTACATGATGCAGAGTCATCTATGCAGACAAATTATGATATAAATAAGTAAATAAAAACATATTTTTTTCGAAGAAAATATTTAAAATATTAAAGGAATAAAACACTTACAAAGAAAAATTGCATGTCCAATAGAAAACTGTTAGATATACATGCCACTACTGTATCCTAGAGCTATCATGCTATGCTGGGATGATCATTGCTATTGTTAATAGGCATCATAGCTGTATAAGACAGTTGATTGCTAATGTATATTGAAAGCAGAGGACATGAGTTTGAAACCAAGGAAAGGTATATGGAAAAGTCTGGAGGGATATAGAAAAGGGGGAAATAATATAATCATACTTTCACAAAAGAGAAATAAAGTTGATGAATGATGATTCTTAAAGAAATAGATTACATACACAAAATTCCCATTTAAATATTTGCTTGATATATGGTGCTAAAGAAATAGTAGAATGTGTTTTATCAGGACTAAACCCCTGAGAGTGTCATCAATATATAACACCCCCTGTTACTCTGTGGAAGAGTAGTGCATCTAATAAAAAAATGGCAAAGAACTCACAGCAAATTGGACTTATGTAGAACAAATGAGATATAACATAGGTCACTCACAAAACAACCTCAGTCACCAGAGAAACAACATAGCTTTAGAATGACTTATATCTTCACATCAAGAAACAGAAATTGCTAGGGATAAATGAAAAGTACTTAAGGTATTAAAAACCTTAGAATACCCACCTAAAACTTTTATTGTATTTTTGATGTATTTTTTTATTTTTGATGATTTTGTTTAAATACATAATTTTATTCATCTCTTTCCTACCTCTAAATGCTCACACATATCCCTTCCATGTTCTCCTTAAAATTTTTGGCCTCTTTTGTTTAATATTATATTTAAGTTTATCATTGAGATACCTACTTCTTCAAAAATAAGTCAGTATTTTTCAACTTTGATGTCAGTAACTTCCTTAATTTGTATTGTAAATTATCCCCTTGTCACAAAAATGTAAGAAATAGATTTTCTTTTGCAAAGAAAGAAAGAGAAGAAAAACAACCACAAAAAAGTATCACTCAACACTTGTTGTTACTCATTGAGTACCTGATGAGAAATTTCATGTCTTCCTTATCTTTTCTTATATTGTAATTAGATATAATTGCAGAGAGATTGCAATATGTAATTTATGTCTGCAATTTCCCTTTTTCTTTTAAATTTCAAGGGTTACATTTTGTATTTATTTGTCTTGAATTTAATGTTTGACAGTTTTGATCTACCAGATGTTATAATAAAGTGTCAGTTTTCTATATGCCTCATGTGCAAATATGTATTCAAAACTATTTAGCAAAACAGGCACAAAATAAAGACTGTGGCTATATGGAGCCTTTGCATAATTCTAGTCAAAACAAGAAACATTTTCAATTATTGAATTATAATGAGATTTGACAATCTTATTTAATAAATGTCTTGAACTAATGAACACAATTCATGGACTTTTTATTTTAAAAAGCACATAAATTTGACAAACTTCTGTCTTTATCAGTAGATCAGAATTGATATTCACACACTCATTCACTTGTAAATGTAATGTACAATGTAATGTAAATGTAAATATATGCATTTGTAGAGACTCTTTTTCTGACCCACCAGTCGATTCACAAATAACCACATGGAGACATATCATTATTTATGAAGCTCAGTCAATAGTTAGGCTTGTTTGTAACTAGCTCTTACAGCTTAAATTAACGGGGATCTATTAATTACATGATGCCACATTGCTCATGGCTTGTTACCTCATCTCCTACATGCTTCCTTCTCCTCTTGATTCTAGTCTTCTTCCAAGAATCTTCTGTACCAAGAAATGCTGCCTAGGTATTTGTCATTCAACTTTAAAAAAAGTGTACAAACTATTATTCCACAATGTGTATTTATCACATTGGTTACTATAGTTACAGGGAAAATTCATGTCAGAAAATCTGAGCAAGCACAATACTCTTTTCAGTTCTGCAATAAAGGATACAGAAAAAAATATGTAAGCAATGTTTTTCTTGCCTTCTTGCAGAATATGACTTCATAAATAAAAACAAAATGTTAATCATAAACTGGTTTTAATATTAACATCAATTAGTACTCCAATGACATAATGACTTGTGATAAAACATTTAAACTTTACTGACATCAAAAGTTATTATCAAGTGAGTTTTATTGATGCTGTAATAAAAAGTACTAGGTTCTACAAAGCTCCCTTAAGCCTCTGAAATATGCTGACAAAGCATATGGATAATGAAAAACTAGCAAATCAAAACAACGGCTATGATATGATTGAGTAAAACATATAAAATGTTTTCCAAGGATCAACAATGAATCTAGCTCTTACTAGAATTTATAAGGAATAAAACAGTAATGGCCCTCATGACTCTCACCTCAAGATAGGTAAAATAAGAGAGAAAGGGCATGATAAAATGGAACAATGCCATGATAATATTTTCTCTCATATTTAACCCTATAATCTTTAACCTAGTGCTTATTCCTATATCTGTTTATGTTATTTTTTTCTCTATATGTTACCTTTGCAGAAGACATTCCATTAGTTGTTTTCTTGGTTTTTTCAAAACAGTGTTTCTCTGAAGCTTTGCAGTCTGTCCTGGAACTAGCTCTGGTAGACCATACTGGCCACAAACTCACAGAGACCCACCTTCCTCTGCCTCCCGAGTCCTGGAATTAAAGGCGTGCACCACCACTGTCCCTCCAGCCTGAAGACTTTTCTATACCAATGTCTTTGACTTCTTATGTATTTGTTCCTAGGTTAGTTAACCTCAAACGCAGATCCAATTATGTCATTCTCTTTCCTGAAACATTTCAGGGCCTTCCAGTTGTTTTTTACTCTAGTCTTCTTCCCAGAAGAAGGTTGCCATTGGCTATAAAGTATATTCTTCTCTACTGATTATAAAATTATTTTATGAGTTGTGGGAACTGCAGCCCCAAGTTACTTATTCCTGCCCCCATTTGAGGTGCTTATCTGCAAAGAAAACATAATAAATTCCCTCTGCTCCTGGAACTGAGAAAGGAATTTTAAGTGCATGGTGAGCGTTCCTTGATCCCTGCTGAGGTTAGGTTACAGTCCCTTCGCAGCCCCCTCCTCATTTGGTGTCATGGTATAAAAGTTGGCCCCAGCAGAACAATAAAGAAGAAGCTGTTCCACCTCAACCTCGTGCTCTGTGAATTCATTCAACCTGGACACCCTCCGCCGAGACTCGTGGTTCCAGACTGTGCAGGCGTGGTAATGAGTCATATCTTCCTTTTTAAATAAGTGTTGTACTCTTCATTATTCTTAGTTTATTGCTAGTTATTTAGCTCTAAAACCCACTTATCTACATCACAGTTCCTTTTAAACTTTTCAGTTGTATATTGTATTGTGTATTCTGAAGAACAAGAAGTACATTGACTAAATCATCTCTTATGGCACAACCTGACAATCTTGAAAGCCTGAAGATTTAGAATACATTTAAAAACTTTCCCACTGTGTTATATGTTATAACAAAAGAAAGAAAAAACCTCACAATGGATAGAAGAGAGAGACACCCTCATGGGACAGGGATCATATGGAGAGTATTTTACTGAAGAAAGGCAATAGGAAAGTTGGAGGGAAGAGGGAAGATTGATTTTTGGAGACAGGTCTGAAAGAAGAGAGGAAGAGAAAAGAGAAATAAAGAGAGATAAAGACTAATAGAGAGACAAGCAGAAAGAGAATAGGCAGGCAGAACTTGTCTCTTAAAAAGGGTCTTAATGTATACACACAGAGAACAAGTAGTCAGGATTCTGAGCAGAGTACTAGATGAGTACTGGCTTGCACATGTGCATATCCTGATGGGTCCCCAAGGGAAGGCTTATGCGGGTACCTGAATCCTAACACAGTCATGAAAATCAATGAATGACTTATTTTGTTCTAAAAAAGAGGTCTATAAAATATCTGCATGGGTCTTAACCCTTGTAATCACACTTTTTATAATTATGGGAAAAAGGGGAAATTGTAAATTGCTTTCTTCAAAATCATTTTGAAATTGAGAACACTGAGTCTCAAAATGTTAATTCACACTGTTCATTCTTGGAATCCTAACAACTGGGAGGCAGAAGAGGAAAATAATGATAGCAAGTTTGAGTATAAGTTGTTCTACATAATGAATACCAGGATATTCAGAACTAGGAAAAGTAAGACATTGTCCCAACAGAATAGCAGAAAAAAGTTAATTGACTAGTCAAAAGAAGCCATTACTTACCAGTAAGACTGAGAAAACTAGTGTCTATTATTATATAGTATTACTTAATGACAAAATGAATCACACTAGTTTAAATTTTTGTTACAGAAGGTAAGATACTCAGAAAATAAGAAGACAATTTTAATCACATAGCTAAACAACACATGTATTCAAGACCATTATTTGTTACTTTGATTTTGGAGATACCATCCAAACGTAGTAAAACCTAATAAAATTACAGTGTTACTGAACTAAGAATGCAATACATTAATTTACTATTTCATGTTTTGAATATCTTCTTTTACTTAATCTTAGGTGTTAGCCAATACTTTAGGTCTGAAAAGGAGCTTCTACATGAACAGTCATGGGCTCTACTGTCACTCTTACACCAGCAAAATCTACACGTAAACTCCCTTAAAGAACTGACACCAGGCAAGTGACTGGTAGAGATCTCCAATAATAACCTCCAGATGTGAACATGCGAAATCGACATTAAAGAAAAAAATACAAAGCAAATGAGCTACTCCTGCCCTGCACTTGCACTGAGATATGGAACTGGAGAAGCAAACCTTTGGTTAGAAATTCCAAATTGATGGCTCTTTTGTTTTCATCTTAATAGGGAAAGGGTCATTGCTTAGCTCTGGGAGATAGCTCACAACAATGATGATGGTTAAGGCTCACCAGGAGTTCAAAAGTGCAGAGCAACTAGTGAAGAGCTCCAAGAAGAATATTCAAACACAATCATTGTTTCTCAGAAGCCTAGGGCAAGGGGCCCAAGAACTCCTGCAAACCTCATTTACATAGTGATTTCTGGGACCAACCAGACTTCAGAAGAAAATCTCTCTTTTAGAAAAAATGTCATTCCAATTCTCGGAAAATGAAAAATGCTTCCAGAAGACCCACTGTGACTGTTACTGAAATCAGAATCTTGAAGATAACTACTCCCACATCAAAATAGTACTACTCATTTCAATGAAGGAAACAACCTAAATGCTGGTTTAACTCTTTTTTTAACTAAAGAATAGATGATAAAGAAAGAACCATACATACAGTAAAATTCCTTTAGGTTTTTAAAAACAAAGCCTGTAAAATATGACCCATGATTGAAGTAAATAAGCCTGTCACAAAAAGGCTAAGAAAATAAAATTCAGAGAAACAAAATTTAAATAGGGGTCTCAGAGGTACAGATGCTTATCAATGGGTAAAAACTTTCAGTAATCTACTACACAAATTATACTGGCAATTGCATAGTGTACATATAAAATTTGCTGGAGATAGCACCCATATTAAAAGTTTTTGACATAATAAATGATTTTTTTAAGCAAAGAAGCTTTCTTTTATTGATTTTGTAAACCTGAATCCTTATTCAATATGCTTTACTGATGAAATGATATAAGTTGTTTCTATTATTTTGTCTGATTTTTAAATATCTTAAATTATATTATTTTCCCTTTTCTTTTCTCATTCCTTTCCAGACACTTCCCTGCACTTCCTGGCTCTTTCAGATTCATGGCCCTTGTTCGTTTAATGGCTCTTAATACATTTTTTTTTTTACATTTCAAAACTACAATTACTGATTAAAGAATGGAACTTGTTCACTATTATCAAATAGCTTTGAGCATCTGCCAGCCAAGCTGTCACCTCCTACAAGGACCAGAGTTAAAGTCCAGCTTCAAAAGCAGTTGCTGAGTCAGAATGTTTCCAAACTAGGAGGGACTATAAGAGTCAGGATGGTCAGGGTCATGATGGGGTAATATGTAGGGAAATCTGGCCTGAACCTGTGGGAGCTTATGGACTAATCTAAGACTTCTGCAAGTGTGTGACAGTTGTGTTTCTTTATCTGTTTGTAACTCTCTGGCACTTAACTGACTCTTGGGAACATGTCCTTGCCTCCCCCACTAGATTACCTCACACCTCACCCTGCCTTGATGAGTGGATGCTCTCAGTCTGACCTCAATTTAATTGTCGTACTTTGTTCCAGTCCATCTCAGGCCTGCCCTTTTCTTAATGGAAATGGACGATGAGCAGATGGAGAAAGGGGTAGATGGGAGGTGTTGGGGGGGATTATAATCAATGTTTAAGATAAATGAAATATAAAGTTAATTAAATGAAAAATTAGCTTAAAATAAAAAGAAAATGAAAGTTCTACTTTTATTTGTTTTTTAAAAGAAGGTTTCTAAGCAAAGCCTTGGGCCTAGTATCATATTGTTGATCTTTCTATGAACCAGTAGCCTGATTTGCAAGATGTTCTGTTTACTTTGTGCTGTCTTCAACAACACCCCATCTCCAGTCCTTGGTGCATTTTCCCCTATAGTGTAGTAGAATGCATTGATACTGCATTGCCTACGGATCTAGGCATTCATCCCTTTGTATTTATTGGCAGTAGTGGAGAGGTTGTATTCTATTTCAATATCTCTTGTACTTTCTGAAAATTTTGGTTGTAGTATTTTAACTGTATATGAAAAGCTTTTGACTGCTATCTTTCTTTCTGAAGGCACTTTGAAGTCATGACATTTACTATGTTTTTCTTCCAAATACGTTCCTAGATTTTTAATATGTCCTTTACTAATCTTGTTTGTCATTGTTGAAAGCACCATCTGCTGATAATGTACTATTGATGGAATGGCAATTTCTTATTATTAGCCCTTTACAAATCTTTTACTGAGCAATAAAAGGATTCATGATATCCTTCCTGGAACACATTACACTCAATCTATAATGTAATTCCTCTTCACATTTTCTATTGTTATTTCCATTAAATTTAACAGGGTCTCTCCTTAACTGCTTATACAAATAATGAAAATCATCATTTGTCATATTTCATATGAATATTTTTTTCATTTTAATGAACATTTTGAAATTATTAACTTAAGCCTTACTAAAAGTTATTCTTTGCTCTCTCTTGATTTGGATTTCATATTTTCTATTATGTCTTCCATTTTAATGTGCTTTAACGGCTTTAGTCATTCAATTCCACAAGCAATATGCTAATACATTATTACACTTGTTTTAGTCAGTACTGCAATAGTAATATTTGTTTTTATTCAAGTGCAAAATCAGCAATTGTAATGATAAAAATAAAATAGTGCTGTTCCCCCAGTGGCAGCAGTGGGAAGTGGACCATGAGGGGCAGTGGGTCCCATGCAAGGAGCCTCCTGGCAGGTGAGAGACAGAGATTGATAGATATACCATGCAGAGTGAGGTTGGATATTTATTTAATGCAGAGAGAGAGAGAAACAGAGAGAGAAAGAAGGGAGAGGAGAGGAAAAGATAAACTACCTCTTCAAGAGAGATACAGAAAAGAAGAAGCTCAGGCTGGAAGTGGAAGGAAGATCCACTTGTCCGAGTGGATGTGGAAGGGAGTAGATAGGACTTGTCTCTTAAAGGGACAGGACAGATCATGACGATCTCATCTCTTTTTTATAATAAAAGGTGGAGGGTTAGGCAAAAGAGGTTAAAAGAATTTGGACAGCAAATTCTCAAGAATACTTCCTTCTTATTTGTGGGTGTCAGCCTTTGGGGGGGTTACCTGAGAAAGTTGGTTGTTGGTCACATACTGGGGTAACTGGTCTCCTTGTTCCTGTCCAGTGTTTGTGATATGGAAATGTCTGGTGTCTATTAGACCTGTTTAAGTTATTGGCAGAACAGAGGACAAAGTTAAGTTGAGAAAAAAAAAAATCTGAGACCAGGGAATTGAGAGGGGTGTATGTGACCTGTTTAAGGTGAATACTTCAATTCAGCTCCCTGGAACTCACAAAATTTTGGGGGGTTTAGGAAGGCATAGGTTTTAAAGAGCAGCATATTTATATCAGAAAGACTTTGACAGATATTTTTTGCATAATGAAAGTATTTTTAAGACTATGAAAGGCAACATTAAAGAGAAATTTGCTAACATATTTTTCCTCATACCTTTATATCTTGCAGGTGTACATATTAATAACTTGTGTTGGTTTATTACTGAAAGTTTTTGGTGAGGCTGTTCTTTTAAATTGACAAAACCTCTCAGCTATCAAACTGCAGCAGAGATTTTTGAGAAGGATAAAATTTTACTGGAGGAGTTATTGATTAAAAAATGACAGAGAACTTAACTTGGTTAGAACCTAGAACTACTCCTCAGGGTCCTCCATGGTCACTGAAGTTTGTGTTTGCTTTTTGCTGTTTAGTGCAGGGCCTACCAGGTTCCAGATGATCCTATGGGCTAAGAAATCTTTTGGAAGACAAGCCTACCTTGACCTGAGCAGCTAGGCTGTCGATTCCAGCAATTCTTTCCACATATGAACATCTTCAATTTAGATGAAAGGCAGTTTTTCCCAGGAGTCAGCACTTGGCAGTTGAAGTGAGTTGCATATTGACAGTATTTTGTGCCTATTTGTTGTCTGTCTTCTTTGGAGGAAGTAGAATGCTGCTGTTAGGAATCAACCTGTCTCTTTTTCTTATTAAAAGTTTGTTTAATAATTAAATATTTAAATACTATATTCCCCCGATCTCTGAGCAGTTGAAGGCTGATTATCAAGGATAACTACAGTATAGATTGTACCTGGGGAACCCAGGTACATTCTATATGTAAAAAGACAGAAAGAAGAAAAAACTACTTGCAATAGAAAGTTAACGGCAAAACTGACAATAGAAGAGAACAGCTTAATATATTTTATGCAATATTTTTGTAAGAGATTTAAAAATACATACCTATTTAAAACTTGAAACTTATTTTTTGTAGTATGAAATGAAATACAATGAACAGACACTTATAACATTTAACAGTAAACATAGTTGCATTTAAGTTACATGTATACACACATATATATGTGTGTGTATGTATAGTGAAAAGGAAGTGGATACTCTTGGTGGGCCCTACCAAAGGCATGCCACTGCAAAAAAAAAAAAAAAAAAAAAAAAAAACATACATGCAACAGAGTCAGCAAGAGGAATTTAGAGACAAAAACATAAATAAAGTGGGGGACCAGGAGGTGTACCTCAGTGAAAATGGTGGGACTTGGCCACATGACCTGGCCATCATATAAGATGGTGGTGAAGTTACATGACCTCAGTTGAGATGGCAGTATGCTAACCTGACCTCAGTTAAAATGGTGGTGGTCACATGTTGTATGGAGAATTCACATTTTTTGAGCTGTGAGAGTATTAAAAATAATAAGAGAAACCTAGTAGCGTGATCCACTCTGTGGTTGAGAACCTGCACTATAAGTCGTGTCAGGGAGCAAGGCTAGATTTGAAAAGAGCTGCCTAGTGGATCTGACTATTCTTGTTGGTTTCCGCAGGACCAGTGGTAGTGCAGGCAGGGATAGTGTGAAGAAAAGCAGAGAGAGCAGAACACTGGCAGAGCATTTACAGGTGGGTGGCTGATAGTTTGAGGGTATATATTCCAAAGTTGAAAACATGAAAACAAAGAATGAACATCACAAGGTAAACAGCTACACATCTTTTCTATATAGGCAGAGTGTTAATGAAGCTCACTGGCCAAAGTTTAGGCAGCTTGAAAGCCAGAGAGGCTAGAGGCTGCTTCGAGCAGTCTCTCATGGCAGGGACCACTTAAAAGTGGTCCAAAAGAAAAGAAAAGAGAGAGAAATATCCCAAGAACCCTGGACCCCAAAGCAAACACACTGCTCAGCATGTAGTGCTAATGTGGGTGGACTTACCCTGTTAGTACTGTCATGCTTTTAGTTTGTGGGAAGCAACTGTGGGGGCCAGCCATGATTAGCTAAGTATGGGCAGGTCACCCAAAAGTAGTTCTTCAATTCCAGCCATTATCATCTGCCAGAGTAGAACTTGGCCATAAATAAATTTAATAAGAGGCCCGAGTCTCAGTAGGTTACACTTAGGCAATACCTGGTTGCAGAAAGATCCACAAGCTGAGATTATCCAGTCTCCACCAAAGAACAGACCATTCAATGGAAATGTCTGACATTCCAATCACTGTAGAGAGAAACACCTGCCAGAACACACTCAACAGGACACCCCTAGACAAATGTCAGACAATCAGGGGTCTTAAAACCTCAGAAACTCCTAGCCCCAAACTTTACTACTATAAAACCCTATTCTAATTGAGCTTGGGGATCTCCCATTATTCCAATATGTTGGAAATGCAGTGGGACCCAGTTTGCAAACTTGATTAAAATAAAGGCTCTTTGCTTTTACATATGGGATTCAGTCTCCTTGTTGGCTTTGGCATGAACTTCACTGATTTGGGCATAACACACCCAGAGATGAATATCAGTGAAAGGCTCAACCCTAGCCGTGAAAGGCTGTGGTTGGCTGACTAGAAGAGGAAAACTCACCACCAAAACCACTGCTGTGCATAGAGGTCACAGTTCAGATAGACAGAACACAGGCTGTTGTAAAGAAACCCAGTTCCTGAGTCCAGGATTCCACATGTCTGCAGGAGGCCCACCTGCAGGCAGAAGAGAATTTGGAGAGAGACTAGCCAAGCCATGAGCACCAAATGTTATGGTAAAAATAAAATGCTGCAGGTCCTTGAGGGACAGCAGTGGGCAGCAGGCCATGAGTGAGCTGTGGGTCCCAGGCAGGGAGCTGTGTGGCAGGTGAGAGACCTCAGTGGGTCAGCTGGTTCCATGAGGAGCTGCAGCAAGTGAGAGACAGAGAACAATAGCCATACCATGCAGAGAAAGTGGCTATTTATTTAGTGGGTTATAGAAGGGAAGGGGAAAGGAGAGAAGGAGGGAGAAGGGGGAAAAGGAAAGAGAGGCAGAGAGAGAGAGAATGAAGGAGAATCAGAGAGAGGGGGAGGGAAAAATAGAGAGAGGCAGAACTGTCTCTTTGGGAGAGAGATGGAAAAGAAGGAGCTCAGGCTGGAAGTGGAAGGCAGATCCATTTGCCTTGGTGGATGGGGGAAGTAATAGGCAGGGCTTGTCTCTCGAAGGGACAGTACAGACCATTACAACAATGATGTCAAGATTTCTTCTTTGCATTACTTTTACTCTTGCCCTTTGTAAATCAAATCAGGCAGACAATTCTAGATTTACAAAGTAAAGCAAACTATTAAAAATTTGATGCTAAGTTTTGAACCTCAGATAATGAAAATCTTCTGCTGCTGATGTAATAAGTCTATCAAACTGAATTATTTAATCCAGGTTTAATCTCAGTAAAAATTTCTGGATTTCAGAAGGGTGGGAGAGATATCACATGGCAAATATGGTGACAAGGTCTTAAGTAGCCTATAGGAATGGTCTTGAGCAGCCCCAACAAGGGGCTGATTTTTGATGTGCTTCTTCAGGGGTGGAGTTGGCAGAGGGCAATGCCAGGGGAAGGGTCAATGCTTAAATGCACTGAGAATGGGGTTTTAAATGAATGGAGTAAGATGTGAGCTTGGGATGGAACCCCAAGTTAAAAATCCCACATATTCCAGTCTTTTTGGGTATTATGGTTACCAATAAGGACTTACACCTAAACACGTATTTGCATAAGAGATACTCAAAAGAAGTCTTTCTATTGGAGAGTAGTATTTAATTTCTAGTTCTAATAGAGACTCTGTAACAGAGTCAGTGTGAAGGCTCAGCAGGTAAAGGCACTTGCTGCCATGCCTGATGACCTGATTTCAATACCCATAAGTGTCATGATGGAAGAAGAGGAAGATTATTGCAAGTCTGCCTCCAACACCTATACTTTGGCAAACAAAAGTAAATGTAGTATAATTTTTAGAGAGAACCTGTTACCAACCAAATACATCTTGTGACATCCTTTCTATTGTCTTCCCCTCAAGCCAAGCTACTAATAGTGATATATACATTCAGTTTTATTTATAATTCAAAAGTATGTACAGTGTTGAACAGTATACAGTTGAATAATATTACCCAAGAAAGTGGTACTAAATCTGAATCTAAATGACCTCTTTTTCTCTCTCTTCCTCTCTCTCTCTGCCTTTCTTCAACTGTACAAATATAAATAAAAGTTAATTTAAATTTATTTTAAATTTAAATAATTAGTTTTCTTACCCATGAGGTATGTGGTGATAATGCCCAAGTTATAGAATTACTAAAAGGTTTAAACAAAAAGTGGTAAAATTAATACTTATGCATAATAAGAGAGATATAAAGATACAAAGAGACACTATGATATATTTCTAAATAAATAGACAATTATCACTTCCTAAGCATTATAAAAGTCTGTACTGAAAGTTGGTAATTTAAGGCTTGTTTTCCACTAATTATTAAATTATAGTTTTCCTCTTTAAGAAGCCCAATGGCAAGGGCTTAGCATGATGGCCATCTGGTATTATGTTGTTTTCTACTTGACCTAATGTGAAAGATGACATTTTTTGGTTTTAAGAAATTTTATTGAAAACCACCAAACTTAAAACATTCAATAAAGCATCTACTCTCACCAATTATATAGTTAGTTGCTTAACATAAATTATACATATATTTAGTAATCTAATTAAGTTACTATGACATCATTTTAGAAACCAAAGTGGATTGCTTGATAATTTTAAGCATACTCATTCTATATGCTTAAAGCTCAAGGGTATATAATTACTATCATTGCAATAATTCATACTTCTAGTAACATTTGTACAAATTTACTGTCAATACTTTTTTCCCCTCTGCACCACCATGGGGAAATGATGAGTGTTTTGGAATTTATTTGCTTCTCATAGGATCTTATTCAAAAATGATATACAATCAAATATGAATACTTTTAAAATGGATATAACAAGTAAATGAAAATTAACTCCACAACGATCAACAAATGTTACATAAGTGAACACAAGCTCTCATCCTTAACAACGAAGCTCTCTGTGATTAATGACTGCTGGCAAAGAAAAAAAATAGTTCTCTCCAAACCCAAACCATTGTTATGGATAGGTCTTATACACATCATTAGAAGGCCAATACAAAATGAACTCAACAGTATTTTTGCACTTTTTTTTTGTCTCACGTTGTTTTGTTTAGGCATTTTCTTTCTTTTTTTCCAATCCTTGTATATCATTGTTTTGAATTATATGATGTGTGTACATTTCTACTGGTCTTTCTTCTTAACATTATTATTTTGTTTTGTTAATTTTCAGTTGCTTGCTTGTTTTCTAAAGAGAGAGAGACAGAAGATATGGTGTTAGATGGGTGGGATAATAAGGAATATCTGGAAGGAGATGAGGGTAAAATCCACTATCAGAATATACTGAATAAAAACAATTTCTAATTTTAAAAAATAAAAAGAGGAAAGAAAAAATGTAAAACACATAATCCTAAAAATAAATATATTTGTAATTCTAAATATTGGTGAGGATGTAAGTGAAAATTTTACTCTTTGCCAGGGAGGATGCAGAAGATACCACACAACCTTAAGTGCAGTTTAATATGCAGCCATATTTATCAGTAATAAATCAAGAAAAGAAAACATATATTTAAAGATCTAAACTCTAGAGACTAGAAAGATAGATCAGTGATTAAGAGTAGTGATCATTTTTTTCAGAGGACGCAGATTTTATTCCCAGCACCTACATGGAAACTTATGATTATCCTTCAATACATATTCAAGGGATCTGATATGCTCTTCTGAATTCTGTGGGCACTAGGTACATACTTGTTGCATAGAAATAGGTGCAGACAAATACATGTAGAAAGAAATTAAATAAATAAATCTAAAAATAAATATTTAAAAGTTTATACTCACATTTCCCCAGTAGTGTATTTATTATAATCTCAAACAGAAAATATGCAAAATGCTCTTCTTCATTTCTGTGGCTAATTTATAGCTTAGCAATAAAATTCTATTCAGAAACATAAAGAAACTATAAAACCAAAATATTTTAATAAAAACTTAAAACATAACCTAAAAATACTGCATTAAATGTCACCCAGGTAGCACAGGAGAGCTGACCCTGTAGAGGAGTATTGCTGGGGTTTCTGTCCTGCCAGGTTCCCACATTCATTAAGTCCCAAAGAAATAATACAGAAGTCTACATTAGTTATAAACTGATTGGTCCATTAGCTCAGGCTTCTTATTAGCTCTTATAACTTATATTAACCTATTATTCTTGTCTATGCTAGCCACATGGCTCAGTACCTTATTCAGCGTGCCAGTAACATCTTTGTTCTTTTGTGGCTGGGTCACAACTATGGGCAAAACGTTCCTCTTTCTAGAATTCTCCTGCTCTTATCTCCTTGCCTCTACCTCCTGCCTGGTTGTACCACTTATACTTCCTGCCTGACTACTGGCCAATCAGCATTTTATTAAAATACATTTGACAGGGTATAAACCATTGTCCCACAGCACACCCCGCCCCATTAAAAAAAAAAAAAGAACTCTGAATCTAACACCTTTTGTTGAGCTTTTCTTCTGACCATTATCCATAACAACATAATTTTGTATTAGGCTTAGAACTCTCTTATTTAAACAAAAGGGGGAGGTGCTGAAGGAAGTCTTACAGTCAGTGGTTTCGTGCCCACTGGGGTGTGGCCTCTTATTCCATATATGCTGAAGAATAGCTTGCGTTGCCTCTTTTCTGGCGCTATTTCCAGTTGCTGGATTCAGTTTCTGTTCTTTGTTCAGGCAGAGGATTTTGATTTGTGAGTTGACCCATAAATAAATAGCCATCTATTTCTCAATTCTGAGCTAGTGTGGGATTTCTTTTAAGTATACTTTCACAGAGGAGGGCACAGATGATAAATTGGGATAAAGGTTAGTAGGAGATCTGGCCCCACACTTTATCTGCTATATTTTGGAATGGGAAAGAGAGAGATGACTCCAAAACTTACTGCTTCTAGTGGGTGAACGAGCTGACTCTCAAGTCATCAGAGGTGGAGATTTGGCACTGCCCTACAAGCAGTATCACTCCGGAGAGCAGACTCTGTACCTCACCCTGACAACACAAGACTGCTGACCATGTTGGTAGAGTGTAGGTTATTTGGCCCCAGAGGCACGAGATCAGAAACGCTGACCCTACTCTTGCCTGTCATGTGGTGGCATGGTGAGGAAAAACAGTCGCTCCCTTTCCTTGTCCCTTGTCACTTGTTGCCTGTGAGAGAGCTGGCCCTGGTCATGAAAGTAGAGAGCTTGTCCTGCACTTCACCAGCAACAGCACACAAAACAGCAGTCATGGCACCTTTCCTGGGCAACAACCTAGAACTGATCCTGATGGAGGAAGCATGAGTGAGCCAGACCTATGAGAATGAAAACAAGGGAGCTGCCCCACCCCCTCTCTTGTATACAAGGGGTGTCAAGGGTAACCCTGTTCCTTGCCACCTGAGACAGGCTAGAAACCTGGCATTGGAGACATAAGAATGAAAAAGTTGTTCCTGTCCATTACCCAGTGCATCAATCTGGAGAAAAACCTCTTACACTGTAAAAGCAGCGGTAAACATGTGTCCACTTTCTTGCTTCTGGCTCCTGCTTCCAGCTGCTAGACTCTGTTCCTGTTCATGCAGAAGACTCTCATCTAGGACAGTGATCTTTAAGTTTTCCTCTTAAATAAATACCCCTTTTATTATTCTTAGTTCTAAACTTCTGTGGGATTGTTTTGTGACTTATGTCATCATCTCGCACCTGAAGGTTTGGTTTTAGAACTCCTCACCTCTGCTGCACGCTGCCAACTCAGGATGTGCCCAGCTTGGCGTGAGCCCTCCTTCAGCTGGCCAAGGCCTGTGAGTAGAGCCAGCAGTTCATATAGAATTTTCACGCAGCAGCTTTCCTTGCTAAGGATCAGCCACGGTTCTTTACATTTTCTTTTTACACGCCTCGGATTGGCTTTAAGTCCCCGTGTATCTAATCGTTTGCCTCCCACCACTGTGCAACACAAACATTCAGGTGAGACATGGGCTTCCCCAGTCTGAGCTAGCTGTTCCGAGGCTTTCTAATGATTTGTTTGCATTTTCCAATTCCACTTCTCTAAAGACATCTGAAGAGCATACTGTCTGTGATATATCTTTTGGTATTTCACTCTAAAATCAAATTTGAGATCATCCATGTGAACTCAAGTGCACCACTACACCATGCTGGTTTTGTTTTTTTAAGTGGCCTGTGACATCTACAGGCAGGTAACAGTTATTGCACCTAATCCAGCTAATTAATCCACAGGTAAGATTTAATATCCAATTTATATCGTAAGTTGGTAATTGGAAAGGGCAATATGTCAGACAAACAAACCATCCAATGTTTTAATCACTTCTTTACTCACACCATGTGTGAGACTTTGCAAGACTTATATGATGTTCCTTCTGCATCACTATTTTTGATTCTGGAGATTAGTCTTGTCCTCAATATTTTTTTCTTAAAAATATGGTATGATAATAGGGCTAAGAATGAGGCATTTTTAGAAATTGTACTGTCTTTACAAACTGATACTAAGCTTCTTGAAAAGATGTTGGAAATATGAAGGAGGATGCAAACAATTTAACTAAAAAAAAAAACTCAGTCAACTGAGGTACTTTTAGAAATGGTACAGACTGGAACTAAGCTTCTCCAAAAAGAGGTCGGGAATCTGAAGGAAATTACAAACAATTTAACTAACAAAACTCAGTAAACTGAGGTACTTTTGGAAATAGTAGAGACTGATAGTAATTTATTTAAAGGAAGATTCAACACTCTGGAGAAGGAAATAGCCGATTTGGCGCATAAAACTCAATCAATGACAGTGAGTTTTAAAACATTATTTGAGAGAATTCTCACTGTTGGATGTATTAATCAGAATCTGTCCAAGGGGTATGAAAGATTGACTGATAGAATGTCTCTCGAGGAAGGTAATATGCATGCTATAAAGATTATGTCCAAGGATGAGTCATTATCCTACTGAACAGACTTTATACTTTGGAATCCTCATTGAGGGCATTAGAGCAGAACACTGGACAGGAGATGCATACATAACAAAAGGCAGTGGTAAACAGATTTGAAAAGATTGAAGAAATTACCAAATTTGATGACTAGGAACAAAAGTTAAAAAGGCAGAATTTAACCTCATTGGTAAGTAAAAATCTCTGGGTTAGATTCCACAGAGTTTTGCCTGCCTTTGCAGTAATAACTTCAGAAAAAGTATCTGGCCCCAAGTACCCTAATGTTGTCAAAGAATGTATATGGGAATCTATACATATGACCGATCTACAGGAAATTAAACAAGCAATTTTAGCGTATAGACTACATTTGTCCTTTGATAGGGAAATGGTCAAAATGTGGGGTTTCAGTAGCAAAGCAACACCTCAAGATGGGACTCAGTTATTCTGAGCAGTCCAAGAAAGTGAACCACAATTATTTTGGAGGTGCTTTTCTAAAGAGGAGACAAGAAATTTAGAGCAACAAGAAAAAGAAACATGACTTGAGATTTTCGTAGATCTAATTCGAGATGAAGGACTTTACTCTGATCCTTCAGATCAAGCTGTTTATAATGACCATACCTTGTCCCTAAGTAGCATAGCAGTTTCAAAGGCTTGGGACAGGATTTAGGAACCAGAAAATAGAGTTGATCATATCTTAGGGTTAAATAGGGTCAGAGAGACCTTTTTAGTGACTTTTTGCAAAGACTAACCAGGGATGTACAAATAGGAGTAACTGACCCAGAAACTAGTTGTATAATAACTGAATTTTTGGCTTATAAGAATGAAAACATAGAGTGCAAAAAGATAGTTAGGCTTTTAAAGATCAGATCAGCACCCATGAATGAATGAATCTTGCATATAATGAATGTTGAGACCCTTGACTATGGTGCTGAAGCTTGGGTAGGAGAAGCAATTTTTAATGTTAAGAAAAGACATCAAAATACCAAATGTTTTAATTATGGTAGAATGGGACATCTGAGAAGGGATTGCAGACAGTGGATTCCTAGGAATGAGTGGGGGAACTGAAGAAGTAAGGCATTAAGGCCTGAAGATCTAGGGCCTCTAAAAGGCATCCCAGCAGAAGGCTGGATGTATGGACATGGATAGGTTGCTATCCATAGCTGAAACCATGAAAACCCATACAATGGTGATACTATAAGGCCTATAATGAGACATCTCCCCCTATAGCTGGGGTGTAATTTGTCTGTGAACACTGCAGAACATGTGGGAGAGAGCATCCACTGCCCACAGGTAGGGTGCTAAAGCCTGACTGGATCCAGTTGCAGCAACTCGGAAGCCAGAAAGGTCAGAGGTCACTCCGAGTGGCCTTTCACATTGGGGACATAAAAGATAAGAAAAGAAAAAAGGGTAAGAAAAGAAAAATAAATAAGTTAAAGAAGAATCTGAGGGACCCTGATCCCCGTTACACAGGAGCACCAGCCCCGGGTTATCCAAACACAATTTTAGCTAAGGGAAGCAATCAAGAGATGAATGTCAGTGAAGGGCTCAACCACAGCCTTAAAGACCATGGATAGGGGCTGTTTCCCCATTTCTATGACGACCAGAAGATTTCTGGGATCTCAACAGTCAATTCTTTGGGTTCAGAGAAATAGTTAAGCTGATCAGAATGGGGAAACTCAAAAAATTAAGCTGGTGGTGTGCGTAGAAATCATGCCCAGGCATATGGACATTTGATTGTTGTGGAAAAAATACCCAGTTCTGGAGCTCAATCCTGGGAGAGGGGCTCAGGACAGGAGAGCATCCTGAGTCTCATGACACCAATATAATGGAGTAAAGAAAATGTTGCAAATCCCGGAGGGGCTGCAGTGGCAGAAACATTGCATGTTCCCCAGCAACAGCAGTGGGCCATGTGTGGCAGGCAGCAGGCAGCAGGTCCTGAGAGCAGCCAGTCCAAGGCAGGGATGGTGTGGTCATGAGTACCAGGCAGGGAACTCCTTGCTGTGTAAGAAACTTTGATGGGGCAGCCAGTCCCACAAGGAGAAACACACAGATGGTCATGCCCTGAGACCATGCCACACACCTCTGAAGGTGATTGGTCCCGGGCAGAGAGCGGTGTTGTGGGTGAGAGACAGAGACATGGATAGGCACACTGTGCAGAGTGATGTTAGATATACATTTAGTGGGTTATGGAAGGGAAAAGGAGAAGGGGTAAGGCGAGAAGGAGGAAGAGCAGAGAGAGAGATGGAGAGACAGAGAGAAGGGGGATGGGGAGAAATGGGGAGGATGGAGCAAGGCAGAAGCTGCCTCTTAAAGAGGGAGATGGAAAAAGAAGATATTCAGGCTGGAAGTTGAAAATAAGCATGCCTCAGTCGACAAGAGAGGGAGTATGTAGCATGGCTTGTCACTTAAAGGGACAGGACAGATCACTACACATTCAGACCCCACCTGTACTCTCATCACAAGGATGATACCATGTCATATGTCCCATTAACTCTTTTCTGTTGAGTGGTCAAACATTTTTACTGGCAAGATTCAGTAAGTCTATGTATTCAGAAATGAGCTTAAGTTTATGAAAGAATTATGGTGGTAATGTAAAATCCAGCACTCCTTAGAAATTAAAAAAAAAAGTTCCCATCTGTGGAAAGAATTTTATTTTCTTACCTCTGGAAGAGGAATGAATAGTTAAATGTGATTTCTATAGGCATATGAAAGCTTATGCTGGTTCCCTTTGTCCCTATTCTCAAGAATTTGTTATATATTTCAAAGCCTACACTTCCCTCCTGACCCTGCCCTACCCACCATCTCCTCTGCTATTAATAGTCTCTATCTCTTTCTCTCTTATGCTTCACTGTGTTTTACTTTCTTTCACTATGTTCTATTCTCTATTTATTACTATCTCCCTATTGTTACTATTCTCTCCCACTGTGTCATTTCCCTATCCATGGCCATGTCCACTCTGTGTTCTTTTCTCTCTGTTCTGGAGTCTT
Organism: Myodes glareolus; assembly: GCF_982192425.1. Lineage (NCBI taxonomy): Eukaryota > Metazoa > Chordata > Mammalia > Rodentia > Cricetidae > Myodes > Myodes glareolus. Next base: position 76,719,897 of record NC_142031.1, on the reverse strand, counting down.
CTAGATGCCACTGGATCTTTTTTTCTTTTTCTTGTTCATTGTAAATACATCCAAGCTAAAATGGAGTACTCATTTTGGAAGCTTCTTTATGACTTCTCCCTCTATACTTATACCTCTGCTGAACTTAGAGTTAGTGTAAAGACATCTATCTTTCTGAGATGAAACTCCTCCAGAAAAACCGAAGTTCCTCTGCCTTGTCACAGTTTCTAATTAATTTTAGAGAATCAAAAACTTTTTATGAAATTCAACAATTTTTTTGCTGAAACCTTCTTTCAGAAAAACAATAAAACAAAAATGATAAAAGTTTTTGTGAATAGGAACAGGTGTGGAGAGGAGATATATATTCATCAAACCCCGGATCTCATGGTTTACCAATGAGAAAGGAACTGTGTAAGGCCCTCCAACCCCCAAAGGAATAGTGTGTATATATATTAAGGAGAAGGTGCAAGAGCTGAAGAGAGAAGTAGGAGAAGGAACAGATGATGAAGTCAGTACTAGAGGCCATTTCATAAAATCCCTTACTAAATAACATCTCAGGGACAACTTCCTTGCCTTTCAGCAGCATTTGTGTTTTGACAGTCATAGTGATACTGACAATGGAGGTAGGGATCATTCAATGCTCCTGGTAACAAAGAGTCATTGTAAAGTCTTATTCTCTAGAAATGAGTTCACAATTAATTTTTATTGGGATTTTTTTAACCTTTCAGTAGTATGGGATTTCAAAACTCCAACATTCTGAAGTATGTATTTAACAAATTTTAAACATTCAGGATTGTTTCTTTGAAAAGTCAATGGTGTTAAGACAAGTCCTTTTCTTTTCTTTCTTTTTCTTTGTTCAAAGTTTTCAGAAGTCTAAATGTTTTGGTTAATAATTGCCTTTCACTTATGACATTTTCACATTGTTTTACATATTCTATATTTCAGATAATAAGTGGGAAGATCAAATTGACTTAAAGAATTAAGAACCCATGAATAAGAACTTATAGTCAGAGACTGTTCATTCATTTCCCAATTATTCAGACCCAAATAATCATACAGAATCTTTAATAATTATAGCAATGTATGACCCATTAGCTCAGGCTTTTTATTATTTAACTCTTACATCTTACATTAACCCATTTCTATTAACATGTGTTTCTCCACAAGGCTGAGGCTTACTGGTAGAGGTTCTAGTTGAGTCTTTCTTCTTCAGCAGCTACATGGCATCTCTTTGACTTCACCTACTCTCTCTTTATATATCTATGTTTGGATTTTCCACCTTACTTTATTCTGCTAAGTTATTGATCCAAACAATTTCATTCATCACCCAATAAAAGCAACACATGTATAGAATGATATGTCTCATCATCTCCCTTTTTTTTGTCTAAAAGAAAAAGGTTTTAATTTTAACATTGTAAAATTACATATGCAAAACAGGTATCAAGCAAGAATTATATTAACAATATTTAGTGTATTTACATTAGGAAAATATTCCATTATCTATTTTATCTTTGTGAGTCTAAAGTTTTATATCTGATTTTTCATTATAATTAGAGAAAACTATAACTATAACTATCAGTCTTTAACTCTTTAAAGACCCCAGAATGATATAATATTATCTAAGTAAACAGAAAGTGCATTGTTAGTAACTTCTAAACTTTTAGAATTGCCAGAGACATCTTGCTGTCTGGACAGTCACCCAAATATCTTTTATATCTTTGGGGCATTCATCTTCAGCCTATAGGTCCATAGAATCTGATAAACATTTTCATGAAGCAGAAAATTTGAAAAACAGGTCTGATTATATTGGCAGTGTGTCAGTAACTTTTTTCTTTGTCTTATAGAATGTCTGGAATATGCTTTCATAAAGAAGGAATTCTATAAGTCCATTCTGTCACTTGGAAAGTTTAGCACTCATGTTTTTAAGGGTCCTGAATGTCCAGTTTATACTTCATACCATCAAACAGAGTAGGAAAGAGTAGTTTCTTGCCCATATGGCTAGCCTTGTCACATTGAAGAAAAATTCAACAATGAGTTTCTCCAATGCCCATTAACCTCTTTTAAGTAATTGATGCTGTCAGAAGCAGACATATCTTATTGTTGAGAAAAGTCTTAATTTTCAAACATTTTAAACACCATATTTTGTAGTCTTTCAAGTGATTAATATGTATCTAATTGAAATATATCTTTGTATATCTAGACAATCTAACTAACATAACTACTAATTTGACTATTATAAATGAATATTAATATGTAATTTTTTATTATATATTACATCTATAAATAAGGTGCACAAACAAAATACCTTAAACAAGAGTGGAAATACACACACACAGTGTAGCAAATTGACCTTATATTTGTATTAACAGATCAAGATACATACCAATACAAAATATCTCTATATTATATCTCGCTTATTTTATTTTATTTCAGAAATTGACTGTGAACATTAATCACTTATAATCAAGCATTTTAAAATGAAATATGTATTTATACACAATCATTTTGGGAAAGTTGTATATAAGTTACCCTAATCCTTACACAAAGTTGGTCACCTAAACGTTGCACATGAGAATTTAGATGATGGCCCAGGTAGTTGGTTGTCTCTGTCAGTTATTGCATTTATTAGAAGTTGCTTGATTATACTTTCTATTTACTCAAATAATATTATTTCTTTTCTCAAGTCTTTGATGGGATTAAATACTATAGTGATAGCAAATTTCCTTTCATGACTTAGTCATTTATAATATAAGACTTGAATTTTCAGGATAGGATATCAATTAAAACATTTAGCATATGTTTCTTGCTTGATGTTTTTTTTATGTTGGTTGCAATTTTAATTTTTATACTAGATATTTGTTCTTATTGTATATAGTTTTGTATTAGGTTTAGAACACTTATTTAGACAAAAGTGGAGGTCTTTTGGGAATTCCTTCAGTCAATAGTTTTTAAGATACTGGTCTAATTAGTGTGTGGTCTCATGCACTATATATATATATATGTATATATATATATATACATATATATATATATACATATATATGCAAACAAAAAGCATTTGCAAGTCCCTTGACAGTTGGGTTTGGTTACAGTTCTGCCCACATGAACAGGACTGTGGATTGCTACAGGCCCAAGACAGTGAACTCTTCAGGAGTAGGCCTAAACCAAGGACATTTGTTTGAATGGGCTCAAACTAGCAACATCCACTGAAGTAAGCCTGAGGCAGTAACCTCCACAGGATGATGTATAAGGCAGTAACCACCAAGGGATCAAGTCCAAACTAGGAATCTCTGTGGAAACAGGCCTGAACCAGGGACATCTGTGAAAACAGGCTCAAGTCAGTGACCTCTGGTGGTGAAGACCTGAGCCAGTGACCTCTGCCTGAGCAGAACTAAGACAGTGACCTTCACAGGAGCAGGTACAAGGGAGTGACTGCTGAAAGAGTAGGTCTGAGTCAGCAAACTCTTCAGGACCTGACTTGAACCAGGGACCTCCAGGACAACAGACTGAAAGAGCAACCTCTGTGGGAACAGGCCTGAATGACTTCTGTGATTGTAAAGCAACCCCAGGAGCACCAAGTAACCTCTGGGAACATTGAGTAACTGCAATAGCAGTATCAACACTCTGATTTTTGAATCCATTGACACTTGAAAGATTAATTATTAGAGATACAGAAACAACTAGACCAATCAGAGGAAAAGATGGGTAGGCAAGGTAAGAAAGCATTCATTACCACAAAGAGAAACACAATAACAACAAAAGCTAGTGGGTCTACAGCAGCAAGATTTGAACACCCCAATATAGATAAAACAGAAGAAAATGACCTAAAAATAGTTTTAGGGGAAAGTTTGAGGCCCTTAATGAGAAAAAGAAAACCTAGCTCAAAGAAATGAAGAGAAACAGAAACAAAATATAGGAAGAAATTCCCAAATCCCTTAAGGAAAATCAAGAAAAAGCCAACAAATATGAGAAAGAAACAATTCAAGACTTTAAAACCAAAATAGAGACAATACAGAAAACACAAAGTAAGGGAATTCTGGAAACAGAAATAATGAAAAATGATCAGGAACCACAAATATGAGAATATTTAGTAGAATACAAGAGATGGAAGAGAGAATCTCAAGTACTGAAGAGATAACAGAGTAAATAGACTCATCAGTCAAAGAAAAAAATTAAATCTAACTAAAGCTTATCACAAAGTATCCAGAAAACATGTAACAACATAAAAAGACCAAACCTAAGAATAATAGGGACAATAGAAGGACAAGAAGTTCAACTCAAAAACACAGAATCTATATTCAACAAAATCATAGAAGGAAGCTTTCTCATCCAAAAGAAAGACAATCCTATGAAGATACAAGATGTTTACAGAAAACCAAACATACTGTGCAAAAAAAAGTCCCCTAACCACATAATAGTCAAAAAACAAAGCACGTAGAATAAAGAAAGAATATTAAGAGCTGCAAAGGTAAAAGGCCAAGTAACATACAAAGGAAGACTTATAAGAATTGTTTCTAACTTCTCAGTGGAAACAATGAAAGCCACATGGTCCTGGTAAAGTGTTAACTCAGACTTCAAATTCTATTGCAGAGCTACAGTACTGAAAACAGCCTAGTACTGGCATAAAAACTCCCAGTAGGAACAGTGGAACCAAATTGAAGACCCAGAAATCAATGCACACACTTATGAACACCTGATTTTTGACAAAGAAGGAAAAAATATAAAATGGAAAAATGCAAATTCAACAATTAGTGCTGGCATAACTGGATATCAACAGGTAGAAGAATAAATGTAGATCCATATCTATTGCTATGCACAATATTCAAGTCCAAATTGATGAAAGACCTCAATATGAAACAAACCATAGAAGAGAAAGTGGGAAGTACTCTTGAAAGCACTGGGACAAGAAACCAATTCCTAAATATAACCCTAGTAGCACAGACATTGAGAGAAACAATTTAAAATGGGACCTCTTCAACCTGAGAAGTTTGTGTAAAACAATGGACACAGTCAACAAAACAAAACGGCAGCCTACAGAATGGGAAAAGATCTTCACCAAGCTCACATAAGATATAGGAATGATATCTAAAATATACAAGAATCTGAAGAAATTGATCATCAAAAGAACAAATAACACAATAAAAATGGGATACAGAGGTAAACAGAGAAATATCAACAGATGAATGTAAAATGGTGAAATATACTTAAAGAAAGCTCAACATCCTTAGCCATCAGAGAAATGCAAATCAAAACAACTCTGATATTTCATCTTTTACCTCTAAGAATGGCTAACATCAAAAACACTGATGACAACTTATGCTAGAAAGAATGTGGCTAAACAAGAACACTGCTCCATTGCTGTTGGGAGTGCAAACTAGCTGCTTTGGAGATCAGTTAGGTGATTTCTCAGAATATTAGAAAACAGCTTACCTCAAGTCCCAGCAATAACAGTTTTGGGTATACCCAAAGAATGTTCAATCATACCACAAGAATATGTAGTCAATTATGTTCATAGCAAGATTAATTGTCAAAGCCAGGACCTGAAAACTTCCCAAATGCCCGTTGATTGAAGAATGAATAAGGAAAATGTAGTAAATTTACACAATGGAATACTTCACAGTAGAAAAAAATAATGACATCTTGAAATCTCTAGGCAAATGGATGGATTTAGGAAAACATCATATTGAATGAGGTATTAATATAATATGTATTCACTCATAAATGGCTTTCAGACATAAAGGAAAGAAAAAATAGGCTACAACCCACAATCCTAAAGAACCTCTACAACAAAGAAGAACCTAAGAGAGGCATATATGGATCTAATCTACATGGAAAGTAGAAAATGAGAGGATCTCCTTAGGAAATGGGAACATAGACATCATGGTAGAGGGTAGAATTGGAGGGGAGAAGAAGAGAAGGGAGTGGATAAAAAAAAATATAGCTCAATAAAATAATTTTGAAAAAGAAAAGAAAGATGAGCCTTGAAGTGCCCAATGGCTAAACTCATTTTCTATTACTTTAAGACTTCTTAACTGGGCTGATGGTATGGTTTAGCGGCTAAAGGCACCTGCTTCCAAAACTGACATCCTGATTTAGATCCAATTAACCAATGTGGTGAAAGAAGAGAACAGATTTTTCCAAGTTATCTTTTGAGCTACACAAACACAGTAAACAAACGAACAGTTACTCAAAAGGCAAAAGGGATGTGATGACACAGGTCTTTTATCAGGAGTCTGTTAATCCAGCACTCGTGAGGCAGAGGTAGGCAGATTTCAAAAGCAGATAGGACTCCATAGTGCTACAAAAAATTCAAAAAACAATGTAACAAAACAAACAAAAAGTTAAAGTTGTGTATGGTGACTCATTAGGACATATTTCCTCTATCATATGTAAGTGAAAGTTTCCTGATATTTTTCTTGATAGTCCTAAGGATGGTCCTCATATTACTTAAAAGAAATAAAATCTAAAAGTTTAAGAAAAAGAAAAAAGAAATAAAAGAAAATTATTTTCATATATTATTGTACCAGCACAAAGTTATAAAACAGTAATATAGCAATGTAGAGAGAGTAACCAATATATTCTACAATTTTTTAGTTGTTTAATAAATTCTCTGACAGAGAAAGTCAGAGTTACAAAGTTTAATAAGATTAGTTTCTCTTTGTGGGTGGTATTTTCCCTTAAAAAAAATGAATGCCAAAGATAAGAATATACGTGGCTCATTCTTGATCCAGACTAAGTGCAAGATGATTGAGCAGATGGAAACTGAGCTAACATATGAAGAGAGCTAAAACTGACCTCAGAAGGTACAAACTTAGTTGCCAGTGAACTGAAGCCTCTAAACATGAATATCCATGGAAGTGATCAAACAAAGGATACCTCTCATACCTATTACAGGAATCAATAAAACAAATTTAAACCAAATTTTCTTTAACCCCTTAAATAAAAATTGAATAATTTTCAAAAGAAATGCTTCATATGACAACTGATTCTCTGCCCAGAGCACATAACATTTAGACAGTCCTTCTTTAGTCTTTTTTATGTTTTTTTTTTTAGATGATAAATGAATCACAACATATTTTCTTCCCTGTTTTCTATCCAATACCTTATGTATATTCTCCCAGGTCTTGAAATTCAAGGCTTCATTGTTTGTACTAGTTGCTATTGCATGTCTCTCTCTCTCTCTCTCTCTCTCTCTCTCTCTCTCTCTCTCTCTCTCTCTCTTTCTCTCTACATATTCCTTTATATAACCGGTTCAATCCATATAATACTTCTGATATGTAAGTTTTCAGGACTGGTCAATTGGCACTAAACAACCAATTACCCAGTCCCAATGGATACATATATTTTAATCTTTTAATTATTTTTAAACTAACAAATACTTATATTGATGAAGTAAAATGTGGTGCTTACATATATAAGCACAATTTGAAATGACAAAATCTGAGTAAATAGGATGTCACTCAACTTTAAATTTGATCATTCTTTTGTGCTAAGATTACTTAAAAATCCTCTCAATTATTTTAAAATATACAATATAATAATGAACTGGAACTCAAGGCTTTACCATGACATGCCAAGGACTTAATCCTTTATTTAACAGAGACCATTACAATTTGATTAGAGTCTCCTTTTCTCATTTACCCCTTTTCTCCATTCACTTCCTCTCTTACTAACTTCAAGAACTTGTAATTTTATTCTCTACTACAGTGTTTGAATTTTTAATTCACACACACACATGAACATATGAGATTATAGTATCTGTGTTTGACTTATCTCACTCATCACAATGTGCTTCTGTTTTATCTATGGTGTTAGAGACTTCTTTATTTTGCTTTGTTGAGACTAAATCATGTTACTGTGTCTATATGCATGTACAAAAATTTAAAAAATCTGTTAATGTGCACATGGATTGTTTCCATCGTTTGTATAATATAGATAATAATTGCATAAACATGAGACTATGGAAATAGCTTTAACATACTGTGGTGTTAATTTTTTAAATCAACTTGATGAAAATACAAGAGTCATCTTGAAAGAGGGATGTTCAGTTGAGAAAATTTTTCTATAGAATTGTCTGGTAAACAAGAGATTGTCTGGTATTATCTTATTGATGATTGATGAGGCAGGCCCAGACCATTTTTGGCAATACCACCTATGGGCAGGTGGTGTAAGATATCAAACTGCATGAGATATTAAATAGTAGTCCTTTATGACCTCTGCTTCAGTGCCTGACTCAAGGTTCCTGTTCTAACTTCCCTTCATAATGTATTGTACTATATAAAGTGAGATAAATGCTTTCCTTTACAAGTTGATCATGGTCAGTATTTTATCACAGCAATAGCAAGAAAACTAGGATACATATTATTCTCAATTCCTTTAGCTATATAACCAAAAGTGGGGCTTCTCACCTAAACAATAATTGTATTTCAAATCTTTAGAAACATGTGTATTTTTGTTCCTAAATTACTAATTAAGAATACAATCTAGTTTAAGAGTTCTTCTTCCTTGCAACCTTGTCAATACTTGTTATTCTTCATCTTCATGATATTACCAGGATAAAACAAAGAGGTTGATACATATCTCTTTTCTTTGATTTCCTTAAGGGCTGTATTTATTTTGATCTAAAGTATCTCTATCATCTTAATAAAGTTTGTTTTAAGATCATTTTCTCATATTTCAGCTGTATTTGAATATTTAGGGTTTGCTGTAGTGGGACCAATAGACTTTGGTGGTGTCGTATTACCCTGGTTGTTGTTGATCGTGTTCCTACACTGACATTTAGGTATCTGAATTTTGAGTGTTTATAGGTGTAGGTGTCAATTTCTGGGTTTGTCTTTGTTGGGTGGGTGTTTCCTTCTTTGACTTCGGTTTCTTCTTTGGTCTTGAAGCTGGAGTGGTCTGTGGTTGAGAAGAGGGTTCTGCTCAAGTTGGGGACCAACCTTCTGAAGGCCTGGATGGCTTCTGGTTAACCAGAGCTTTGCTGCCCAAATTGGGAGCTGAAGTTCTGGTGATGTACCTGACATCCGATCTTGCCAGGAGCCCTCTGTGGTTCAGGATGCTGGCCTGGTTTCTGGTGGAATAGAAGGATTTGCATGTTTTACAGGGAGCTGACCTGGTGGCTAGGGTTTAGGATAAGGGTCTGACTTCTGATGTGGTAGAAGCCTGGTTTGTAGGGAGCTGACATAGCCTGGGGTTAGGATGCTGACCTGGCCTTTGGTAGGGTAGAAGACTTCGAACAGAGGTGTGGGCTGGGATATGGCAACCAGAAGTTCATATCCCATTATGATTTTTATTTCTACTTTCCAGACAATTTGAGAGGTAGCATTTTTGTTTGACAATTTGTTGTCTTTTTTAATTTTTTTTTCATTTATTAAGTGTCTATCCAGGTCCTCTACCCTTATTTAACTACATGAATTTTTTTTCAGCCTTGATTTAGTTCAGTTTCAAACTTTAAAAATATTTTTGTTCATTTTGTATTTTCCTATAGATTGTTTTATTTTTTTGAAGAATTTCATACATGACTTTTTTATTTATATCGCTTCAAATTCTCATTTCTCAAGCAACTCCTCCTATGTTCTACCACATCCTCAAGAATACATGACCTTGAGTTCCTACTCCTGCACTAAGGCTATCCACCCAGAGGGGTGAGTGTCTGCCGGCTAGGAAAACCAGAAGGTCTCCGCAATGGAGTGTAGGGCACCATCAGCTTTTGCTGCAGGGTCTTCTGTGTTTCATTCCACCCTGCCATCTCCCAACTTTACCATTTTTGTCTGTGGGATCCTTGGAATACCAGGCGTCCCTGTTTCTGTGCTGAGGATTTCCATCCAGATGGGTGAGTGTGTGCCATCCCGGGGTGAACAGTCCCTGAAGGGAACACAGCCCCCCTCCCCAGCTCCTGCTCCGTCTTTGTTACACATGACCCTGCTTCCCCCAAGCCTGCCCTATTGTCTGCAAGGTCCTTGGCCCAGGAACAGTTCCTATTCCTGCACTAAGGCTATGCAACCAGAGTGGTGAGTGTCTGCTGGGCAGGCAGGCCAGAAGGTTCCTGCAAGGAAGTACATGGCACCTTCAGCTTCTAATACAGTGTCTTCTGTGTTCCACTCAACCCTGCCCCCCCTCCACGTTCGCCCCTTTGTCTGCAGGGTCCTTCGAGTACCAGGAGTCCCTATTTCTGTGCTGAAGAATTCCATCCAGATGGGAACAGTTCCTGCTCCTGCACAGAGGAGATACACCCAGAGAGTCAGTCACAGAAGACTGGACCAAGACGCCAAGACTCTCCTTGCTGCATTTGAAGGAGGAGATGGGCAGGTGGCAATGAAAAAATTCCTCCAAAAACCTAAAGGGCAGCATGAAATCACCAGAATCCAGGGATCACGAAACAAGAAGAATTGAACATCCTACTCCAGAAGAAATAGAAGAAATCACCTTTAAAAGGAACATTATGAAAATATAGAGGACCTTAAACAGGACGTGAAAAACCGCCATAAAAAATGGAGATGACAAACAAAAAGGTAGAAGAAATGAATAAATCTCTCAAAGATAGCCAAGAAAACCAAGAAAAAGCAATCAAACAGGTAAGGGAAACAGTTCAAGACTTGAAAAATGAAATGGAGGTAATGAAGAAAACACAAACCAAGCAAAGACTGGATATGGAAAATCTGGGTAAATGACCAGGAACTACAGAGACAAAAATTATCAACAGAATATAAGAGATAGAAGAAAGAATCTCAGCCACTGATGATACTATAGAGGAAATAAACTCACTGATTAAAGAACAAAACAAATCCAATAAATTCTTAACACAAAACATCCAGGAAATCTGGGACATCATGAAAAGACCAAACCTAAGAATAATAGGGGTAGAAGAAGAAGAAGAATTATAGCTCAAAGGCCCAGAAAATATATTCAACAAAATTATAGAAGAAAACTTCCCCCACCAAAAAAAGAATATTCCTATGAAGGTACAAGAAGCATACAGAACACTAAATAGACTGGATCAAAACAAAGCATCCCTCGCAGTAAAATAATAAAAACACAAAACATACAGATCACAGAAAAAATATTAAAAGCTGCAAGGGGAAAATGTCAAGTAACATATAGAGGGAAACCTATCAGAATTACACCTGACTTCTCAATGGAAACCATGAAAGCCTGAAGGTCTTGGATATATGTGCTGCAGAAACTAAGAGACCATGGATGCAAGCCCAGACTACTATACCCAGCAAAGCTTGCATTCACCATCGATGGAGAAAACAAGATATTCCATGACAAAACAGATTTAAACAATACGTAGCACAAACCCAGCCTTACAGAAAATACTAGAAGGAAAATCACAAACCAAGGAAGCAAGCAACACCCATCATAACAAAAACATCTGACAACCCTCCACCAGCCCAACTCAAAGAAGGGAAACACACAAACACTACAACAAGAAAAAATAACCAGAGTTAACAACCACTGTTCATTAATGTCACTTAATATCAATACCTATAAAAAGGCACAGGTTAAGAGAATGGATATGAAATCAGGATCCAACATTCTGCTGTTTACAAGAAACACACCTCAAACTCAAAGACAGACACTACCTCAGAGCAAAGGGTTGGGAAAAGTTTTTCCAATAAAATGGACCAAAGAAACAAGTTGGTGAGGCTAAACTAATGTCTAATAAAATTGATTTCAAACTAAAACCATGACCTTAAGTGACTTTTGGTCATTCGAATCAGAAGAGATGGAGATGGACACTTTATACTCATAACAGAAATGATTTATCAGGAGGAAGTCTCAATCCTGAATAACTATGCCCCTAATATAAAAGCACCCACATATGTAAAAATAACATTATTAGAACTCAAAGCATACATCAAACCCTACACTCTAATAGTGAGTGATTTCAACACTTCTCTCTCACGAATGGACAGGTCAACCAGACAGAAACTTAACAGAGAAATAAAAGAACTAGCAGATGTAATGAATCAAATGGATTTAATAGACATCTATAGAACATTCTACCCAAAAAGAAAAGAATATACCTTCTTCTCAGCATCTCATAGAACTTTCTCAAAAATTGATTACATAATTATTAACAAAGCAAACATTCATAGATACAAGAAATTGTAATTTCTACCTGTGTACTATCAGATCACCATGGAATAAAGTTAGAATTCAACAAAAATTCGACACCCAGAAAGCCTACAAACTCATGGAAACTGAACAGTCAACTACTGAACCACCCCTGGGTCAGGGAACAAATAAAGAAAGAAATTAAAGTCTTCCTCGAATTCAATGAAAATAAAGACACATCATACCCAAACCTATGGCACACTAAGTGCTAAGAAGAAAGTTCATAGTCCTAACTGCCCACATAAAGAAAACAGAAAGCACACATTAGAAACTTAACATCACACCTGAGATCTATAGAAAAAATGAAGGAGATTCACACATGGGGAATAGAAGACTGGAGGGTTGAAATCAACAAAATAGAAACACAGAAAACAATCCAAATAATCAATGAAAAAAAATCTGGTTCCTCTTTTTGGGTCTGGCTTACCTCACTCAGTAAAGCGTTTTCTATGTCCATCCATTTGCATGCAAAATTCAAGATGTCATTATTTTTTACCGCTGAGTAAAGCTCTAATGTGTATATGTTCCACACCTTTTTTAACCATTCTTCTATTGAGGGGCACCTAGGCTGTTTCCAGGTTCTGGCTATTACAAATAGTGCTGCTATGAACATAGTTGAACAAACGCTTTTGTAGTATGTTCGGGAATCTCTAGGGTATATTCCCAAGAGTGGAACTGCTGGGTCCTGAGGGAGGTTGACTCCCAGTTTCCTGAGAAACCGCCACACTGATTTCCACAGTGGCTGCACAAGTTTGCATTCCCACCAACAATGGATGAGTGTTCCCCTCATTTCACATCCTCTCCAGCATAGGCTATCATTGGTGTTTTTGACTTTAGCTATTCTGACAGGTGTAAGATGGTATCTCAAAGTGGTTTTGATTTGCATTTCCCTGATCGCTAAGGAGGTTGAGCATGACCTTAAGTGTCTTCTGGCCATTCTAAGTTCATATTCACTCATAAGTGGATTCTAACCATAATTAAAGGTCTTTGATCCTATTATTCGTGATCCTAGAGAAGCTAAATAAAAAGACGAACCTGATGAAGATTATTTAGCTATCCGCCAGGAGGTAGGAAATAGTCAAGAGTCCCAGGTAACCTTGGGTACATGGGGGGGGGGGTGGGAGGGTTGTTGGAACGGGAGAGGGTTAAAGAGAAGGGAGTAGGGGAGGAATGGAGAAAGCTCGGTTGACCGGGATGGGGGGAAGGGAGGAAGGATGACTATGGGATCAGGGAAGAATATATTTCAACTAAGGGAGTCATTTTAGGGTTTACAGGAAACTTGATTATATATGGGATCCCAGGTCCAAGGAGAGATCCCCAGATTGTTCTCTGGACAGAGGAGAGGGTGCCTGAACCGGCCTTGGCCCATAACCATACTGATGATTATTTTGCTTATCACCATAGATTCTTCATCTGGCGTTGGATGGCGATACAGACGGAGACCCACATTGGAGCACCGGACTGAGCCCCCCAAGGTCCAAATGAGGAGCAGAAGGACGAAGAAAATGACGAAGGACTGCGAGGGATGCTATCACCCACTGATACAAGGGGTCGGATCTAATGAGAGTTTACCAAAGCCAGTTGGACTGCGACTGAACGAGCACGTGATCCAACCAGATTCTCTGAATGTGGCCAGATTCTCTGAATGTGGCTGGCCTGGAGTCTTTCTGAGAAGCCATTGACAATGACACTGGGACTAGTTTCCTCTGCATATACTGGATTTTTGAGATCCAGTCTGTTTGGATACTCACCTTCCTGGACCTGGAGGGAGGGGGGAGGAACTTGAACTTCCCACAGGGCAGGAAACCCTGACTGCCCTTAGGGACAAAGAGGGAGGAGGAGAGGGAAGGGGGGGAGTGGGAGGGTGTTGGGAAGAGGGGCATAAATGGAAACTTTTATAATTTAATAAAATTACTTTCAAAAAAAAAAATCTGGTTCCTGGAGAAAACCAACAAGACTGAGAAACCCCTTTCCAAACTAATCAAACAGGCAGAGAAACAACATGCAAATTAACAAGATCAGTAATGAAAAGGGGGAAATAACCACAGACACTGAGAAAATTCAGAGAATCGTTAGCTCTTACTATAAAAGCCTGTATGCCACAAAATTGGAAATTGTGAAAGAAATGGACAAAAATTAAGTCAAGACCAGGTTAACAATTTAAATAGAACTGTAAGTTGTGAGGAATTAGAAGCTGTCATCAGAAACCTCCCTACCAAAAGAAACCCTGGACCAGATGGTTTCAATGCAGAATGCTACCAAAACTTCCAAGAAGAGCTAATACCTATACTCCTTAATGTGTTTCACAAAATAGAAACAGAAGAGTCATTGACAAACTTCTTTTATGAAGCTACAGTTACCCTGATACCAAAACCACACAAAGACTCAGCCAAGAAAGAGAATTACTGATCAATCTTTCTCATGAACACCGATGCAAAAATTCTAGATAAATTACTGGCAAACCGAATCAAAGAACACATTCAAAAAATTAGACATAATCATCAGGTAGACTTCATCCCAGAGAGGCAGGGCAGGTTCAACATACAAAAATATATCAATGTAATCAAGCATATAAATAAACTGAGACAAAAAAAAACATACGATCATTTCATTAGATGTTGAAAAAGCATTTGACAAAATTCAACACCCCTTAATGATAAAGGTCTTGGAGAGATTAGGGATACAAGGTTCATTCCTTAATATAATAAAAGCAATATATAGCAAGCCAACAGCTAACATTAAATTAAATTGAGAGAAATTCAAAGCCATTCCACTAAACTTAGGATCAAGACAAGGTTGTCCACTCTCTCCATACCTCCTGAATATAGTGCTTGAAGTTCTAGCAATCGCAATAAGACAGCATATGGAGATCCAGGGATTCAAATTGAAAAGGAAGAAGTCAAACTTTTGTTATTTGCAGATGATATGATAGCGTACATAAGCGACCCCAAAAAACTCTATCAAAGAACTCCTACAGCTGATAAACACCTTTAGTAATGTGGCAGGATACAAGATCAACTCCAGAAAATCAATTGCCCTCCTATACACAAAGAATTAAGAAGCAGAGAGGGAAAACAGAGAAACATCACCTTTCACAATAGCCACAAATAGCATAAAGTATCTTGGGGTAACTATAACCAAAGAAGTGAAAGATCAATTTGACAATTACTTTAAGGCTTTGAAGAAAGAAATTGAAAAGGATACCAGAAAATGGAAGGATTTCCTATGCACATGGATAGGGAGGAACAACATAGTAAAAATGGCAATTCTACCAAAAGCAACATAGGTTCAATGCAATCCCCATCAAAATCCCAACAAAATTCTTCAAAGACCTTGAGAGAACAATAATCAACTTTATGTGGAAAAACAAAAACCCAGGATAACCAAAACAATCTCATACAATAAAAGTACTTCAGGAGGCATTACCATCCCTGACTTCAAAAACTATTACAGAGCTACAGTAATGAAAACAGCTTGGTATTGGCACAAAAACAGAGATGTTGACCAATGGAATCTAATCTAAGACACTGACAATAATCCACAAACCTATGAACACCTGATTTTCTAAAAAGGATCTAAAATTATACAATGGTAGAAAGAAAGCATCTTTAACTAATGGTGCTGGCATAACTGGATGTCAACCTGTAGAAAAATTAAAGTAGATTTATATCTATCACCATTCACAAAACTCAAGTACAAATGGATTAAAAACCTCAATATAAATCTGACCACACTGAACCTGACAGATGAGAAAGTGTGAAGTAGTCTACAACACATGGTCACAGGTGACAACTTTCCATGTAGAACCCTAGTAACACAGTCAATAAGAGCAACAATGAATAAATGGAATCTCCTGAAACTGAGAAGCTTCTGTAAAACAAAGGACACTGTCATTAATACAAAAAGGCAACCTACATATTGGGAGAAGATCTTCACCAGCCCCACATCAGATAAAGGTCTGGTCTCCAAAATATATAAAGAACTCAAGAAATTAGATGTTAATGAAAATCTAGTTAACATCTAGTTAATGAAAGTATATGTTAATTGAAAATGGGTACTGAACTGAACAGAGAGTTCTCAACAGAAGAAGTTCAAATGGCAAAAAGATACTTAAGGTCATGTTCAACTTCCTTAGTGATCAGGGAAATGCAAATCAAAACAACTTTGAGATATCATCTTATACCTGTCAGAATAGCTAAAATCAAAAACATCAATGATGAAGAGGATGTGGAGTAAGGGGAACACTCATCCAATGTTGGTGGGAATGCAAACTTGTGCAACCACTTTGGAAATCAGTGTGGCAGTTTCTCAGGAAACTGGGAGTCAACCTACCTCAGAACCCAGCAATTCCACTCTTGGGGAACATACCCAAGAGTTACCAAATCATACTATAAAAGCATTTGTTCAACAATGTTCATGGCAACACTATTTGTAATAGCCAGAACTTGGAAACAACCTAGGTGCCCCCTCAATAGAAGAATGGATAAAAAATGTGTGACACATATACACTTTAGAATTTTATTAAACAGTAAAAAACAATGACATCTTGAATTTTGCATGCAAATTGATGGAAATAGAAAACACTTTACTGAGTGAGATAACCCAGACTCAAATGATGAACTTGTTATGTACTCACTCATAAATGGCTTCTAGCCATAAATAAAGAACATTGAGCATATAATTCTTGATACTAGAGAAGCTAAATAAGAAGGTGAACCTAAAGAAACACATATAGTTATTCTCCTGTATATTGGAAGTAGACAAGATTGCAAGGCAAAAGTTGGGAGCATGGGGCTGGGGGTGTGATGGGGGGAAGGGGAGATGGGGAGAGAGAAGAGAGAAGGGGAGGATTGGGGAGCACTTGGGGGATGGAATGGTTGGGATGGAGGAAGGCTGGATATGATAGCAGGGAGGTAGACATCTTAAGGGAGCCATTTTAGGGTTTTCAAAAGACTTGACTCTAGAGGGGATTCCCAGGTGTCCAAGGAGATGTCCCCAGCTTGTTCCTTGGGCAGGAGAGGAGAGGGTGCCTGAACTGGCCTTATCCTATAGCCACACTGATGAATATATTACAGATCACCATAGAACCTTCATCAGGCGATGGATGGAGATAGAAACAGAGACCCACATTGAAGCACTGGACTAAACTCCCAAGGTCCAAATGAGGAGCAGAAGGAGGGAGAGCATGAGCAAGGAATTCAGGACCGCGAGGGGTGTGTTCACCCACAGGATGGTGGACTGATCTAATGGGAGCTCAGCAAGGTCAGCTGGATTTGGATTGATGGAGCATGTGATCAAACCAGACTCTCTGAATGCAGCTGACAAGGAGGGCTGACTGAGAAGTCAAGGACCATGGCACTGGGTGTTGATTCTATTGCATGTACTGGCTTCATGGGAACCTAGTGTGTTTGGATGCTCACCTTCCTAGACCTGGATGGATGGGGGAGGACTTTGGACTTCCCACACAGGGCGGGGAGCCCTGACTGCTCTTAGGACTGGAGAGGGAAGGGGAGGGAGAATGGGGGGAGAGGGTGGGAAATGGGTGAAGGGTAGGAGGTGGAAATTTTTAATAAATAAATAAATTAAAATAAATTAATTAATAAAAAATCTATGACCTCTTCTTTAACTGCTATAATTAATATATAAACAGACACACAGACACACACAAACCATACACACATGCACACACATGCATATATATGAATACAACCTACTGGGTGCAATTACTGTTCCTCATACCTGTATTTATTTAGGGTGATTACTTGGATTTAGATAATCTGTCAGGTGGATCATTCCTGGACAAACATGATTCTTCCTTTCTCAGGTGCCATTATTTTTTCTAGTGCTTTTTATACTATCCGCTTATTTGACGTATGATTTACAAATATTTTCTCCCAATATATGGTTTTCTTTTCACTCTATTAATAGTTCATTTTTGTACATCAGCTTTTCGTATAATTTTCTTGTGTGTATTTGTTTTCAGTATCTATACTTCCTCTCATATACAGAAAGTTATTGCTGACACCACTATCATCTATTATTTTTTCTAATAGCTTTGTAATTTTAGATTTCGCAGTTAAATATTTACTATATTTTTATTTGACTATCATATTAGTGTTCAGACACTGATATGCTTAAATTAACCTGCACACATTTTTTTAAAAAAATAAACTGTTCTTTTCACAGTGTGTGTTTGGCACATTTGCCAAAAGATTATTGAACTTATATATTTGGATATATTTGAGGAACTCTCTATTCTGTTTCATTAGTTGATCTTCCAGTCTTTATGTCATTATCACATATGTTTATCATTATTACAGTTATGAAGTATTTATGAAAAACAGTGTTCAATTGTTTTACACTTTTGGTTAAATTATTTCAATAATTTAGCTTTTTAAATGGTCTCATGTGAATTTTTTGATTTTTTTATTCCAATGAAAATGACATTGCAAGTTTGACAGAAATTGAATTGACTATGAATATGGCATTATATGAGATTTGTGGACATTTTAAATACAGAATTCTTTCCAATCCACTAAAACAAGATAATTATTTTTGTAATATGAAGGGCCTGCTTGTTTGTGTTTCTGTCCTGCCCGCCTCCCCAACTATTTAGTCCCAGAGAAAAATCACACAAAGATCTCTATGAGTTATAAAGATGATTGGCCCATTAGGTCTAGCCTCTTACTGGCTAACTCTCACATCTTGATTAACCCATTTTTCTGATCTATGTTAGCCATGTGGCTCAGTACCTTTTTCAGTGGGGCAGCTCACATCCTGCTGCTTCGGTGATCTGGGCAGGAGTGGGAAGAATCAACTTCCTCCTCCCCAGAAGTCTCCTGCTCTCCTTGCATCATTTCCAATTCCTGTCTGGTTTCCCCACCTACACTTCCTGCCTGGCCAATCGGCGTATATTTAAAACATGATTGACAGGATACAGACAATTCTCCCGCACCATATTTTAATTTGTCTCATTTTAAATTTCTAACAATAAACAAGAAAGGGAGATTCTAAGTGTTTTTCAAAGAAAAACTGAAATTCAAAGGTATTGTGTTAAATTTTACCAAATATTTAAAGAGCTAATACCATTTTTTTTCTAAGACTGCTTCTGGACAAAAGTAATGTGTACTTTTAGTATGGTTCTGCAAATGTCACATATACAGTCAGCCAGGCACAGTCATCATAGGAAGGGATAGCTCTCTCTAAAGACTATGAACAATACAATGGTTTCCAATTTGTACTATTTTTATGCAACACAAAACTTGATAAATTAGCTAGAGAAAAGTTGCAAGAAAAAGAAGTGAGAATCTCTGTTTTGTGATGTTTTACAACTTTTGGCTTTTTGAGGGGGCCATCACCCAGCTCCCAAATAAATCACACACATAGGCTTATTCTTTGTTATAAATGTCCAAACTTGGCTTGTTTCTTGGCACATTTTCTTAACTATAAATTATCCCATCTACTTTTTTTGCTTTTGGGCTTTTATCTTTCTCTATTTCTGTATACCTTTCTTATTTCTTTCTCTGTGGTTTGTTGTGTAGCTGGGTTTCTGTGCTTTGATGTCCTCCACTGTCTCTTGCTTCTCTTTTTCCTCTTTCTTCTTCTATTTATACTCTCTGCCTGCCAGCCCTAATATCCTTTCTCCTGCCTAGATATTAGCGATTCAGCTCATTATTAAGACTCTCAGGTGTCTTAGACAGGCACAATAACACAGCTCACAAAGTTAAACAAATGTAACATAAACAAAAGTAACCTCTTAAAATAATATTTCCCAACTCTAAGATCCTAGGAGAAGTAACAATAACTTTGTTTACATGTATTATATCAAGTGGAAGAGTTTTGAAAACTTCCATCAAGAAGCTTTTTAAAATCCAGGGAACAAATTCAGTGGTATCAGGAAATCAAAAGGCAACAAGAAAATAAGAAGAGTTTCCATACATTTAAAAACAAGGTGCAGTTACTATACATTTAAAATCAAACCATATAAAAATAAATCAAGAAAATAATTCAGTCTTCAATACCATCCAACAATCAAGTACTAAGGAATAGATTTAACCACAGAGATCAAAGGACAAATGCTGAAAATTCTAGGCCATTGGCAAAGTGAATTAAAGATAACAGTAGATATAGCTATTTTGTTTTGGTCACACTCTAGGAGTCATTTTTTTTTTTTTGGTCTGGTACCTAGAAGATTATTAAGTACAGATATTTCAGATAAGGGGTTTGCTCATATCCACAAAAAATGTTCCAGTAGTTCACAAATTTCCAAATAAAGATTGCTAAAGATGTTGAAAGCAGAGTGAAACCATATAGAAGAGTCAGAGGCTTTAGAATGATAAAGAATCAGCCTTAAACTTACTCTTGGTTTGTGCCTCAGCTTTATAGTCCATGTTAAATTTTTCTTCCATGAAGTTCTTTACAAAAACCTTACACCTATAACTGCTCTGTATTTGTCTTCTTTGTGTCTTTGCACCCTTGGGAATCAGAAAGAGATTATCCCTAGCTGAAATAAGAGAGCTTAAAAGAATACATGATACAAAATCACCCAAAATAATTGTAATCACACCTGTACTCACTCATAGGTGGTTCTGAAACATAAAGCAATGAAAACCAGCCTACAAACCACAATCCCAGAGAACTTAGACAACAATGAGGACACTAAGAGAGACTTAAATAGGTCTAATCGACATGGGAAGAAGAAAGTGTAAAAAGACAAGGTCTCCTGAGTAAATTGTGAGCATCGGGACCTTTGAGGAGGGTTTTAGGGGAGGGGAGAGGCAGGGAGGGGAGCAAAGAAAAATGTAGAACTCAATAAAAATCAATTAAAAAAGAAAAAAAACGAAAATATATTATCACATGAGTGAGCAAATGCTTGGGCAGATAGATAAATGAACCTTTTCGAAAACCCACAAATTCTCAGAGATCTATTCTTATCCACTCTGTAAGATAAGTTCTCATAGTGCCAAATTTAAGCAATTTATAATGTTCTAAAGGAGCAGTGCAGCCAGGATGGAAAGTCTGTATCTGGGGAAGGAGCATCTAGAATTCTGGTCTTGTTTTGTTTCCCTCACCTTTCTCCAAACCTGAATACACAAGTCTCGCTATAGTCCTGTAATTAAAATTCTCTTCTTCTATCATCTTTTACACATAAAGAATACTGACAATAATACATTCTGTATTTTGTACAACACTTGAGGTTTACAAAAGTATTTTTGCATATTCCAATTTAACTGTCTCGTTTTATTCTCATGGTGTGCTTGGAAGATAAAGATAAGGAAACTGAAACCTCAAGTTCAAGAAAGTGTAAATCTCTGCAGTGCTTGAAATGGCCAAGAATGTTCTCAGACTCAGATCATCTAGAGAGATCTGTTGCTGCATGCTACACATAGAAGCTCCTTCCAGGAGTGACATAGTTAGAAGAATGATTCCACCATTCATCCTGCTCCTGGAACTGCATTGCTTACTTTCTATTAATTACCATACATGCTGTCAACAGTGCCTACTTAAGGGAAAGTGACAATTTCACTTCCTTCACCCACACTTTTGAAAGTTTCCTCTCTGTTACAAGACACAAGCAAAGTATGGAAAGGAATCTGACAAAGATTTCTTTCTTTTTCTTTTTTTTGATTTTGTTTTTGTTTTTTGAGACAGGGTTTCTCTTTAGCTTTGGAACATATCTTCAAGCTAGCTATTGTAGACCAGGCTGTCCTTGAACTCAGAGTTCAGAGGCTGCCTCTGCCTCCTGAGTGTTGGGATTAAAAGCATGTGCCACCACCATTTGGTGCTAGTTTTATCCTAACTATGAATGAATTCAAAGCTGGAAAAGGTAAGATTGGCTAGAAAATATTCATTATGTATGACACTTAATTTTTTTATGTGCCTTCACTGTTGACATCTTTGGTAGTTCTCTGGAATATCTCCCTATTAATAAGGCATAGAAAGAATGCCTTTAAATAACAGGATTTGCCAGGCAGTTAAAAATGTTATCAGAGAGACTTCAATTGAGCAGGAAACATGTGATGCTTCAAAATTATATTAACTGCTTAACGGGGAGCTGCTCCATTAGCTCAACTAAATCAATACTCTGTTATCGCACTTTTGGGTTGTGAGTGCAAAGAAAAATGGACTGGATGGTAGCACCCTGTACCAGACTATGAATGCGGTGGAGAGAGGCAATGAAGAAGATATATTCTGATTACTTTATATTGACAAAATATGCATAGATCTAAATATCTTTCAAGGAGCATTCATTCACAAGTAATATATATTATAATTGGTGAAACTGGCCAAGATGAAGCAACAGGAGAGAAAAATGAAAGATTGCCAATACTCAGAAAAATCTATGTGTGGCTCATTGAATGATGAAAACATGTAAGAAGATAAGCCACTCTTCTTTCTTCTTAAAATTTGTGTGTGTGTGTGTGTGTGTGTGTGTGTGTGTGCGCGCGCGCGCGCGCGCGCACGCGCGCACCATGTATGCATAGGTACTCACAGAGGCCACAAGAGGGCACTGAATCCATAGTTATAGTCAACAGCTGTTGCAAGTGACCAGCCATCCATGCTTGAAACCAAATATTTCTTTGCTAAAATAGCAAACAACTACTGAGCCTTATCTCCAGATTCATCAATTTTTTATATGTGTGCCAATTTAGATTATTGGAACAGTCTTGTGATTCTGAGAACAAGGTTCAAGAATGTGGCTTAGTGACTGTTAAACACAAGCAAGGC
Source organism: Myodes glareolus (assembly GCF_982192425.1). NCBI lineage: Eukaryota > Metazoa > Chordata > Mammalia > Rodentia > Cricetidae > Myodes > Myodes glareolus. The sequence goes on along the minus strand of NC_142031.1, from coordinate 76,697,070 downwards.
CCCCAAGACACTCTCCTTAATAAAGAAAAATAGTGGTAAATTAAGCAACCAGATTTATAGATTGAAAGATCCTAAACTGATCATAAGATTAGCTATTATTATTCAAAATGTTAAATCAAATTTGCATATTTTATCACATATTAAAATACATTTCTGCCTCAAAAATTTCAGGAAGGAATGACAGTATTTCCAAATTTCTAAAATCTAATTGGGAGGAGCAACTTTGTCAGTCAAAATGTAATAGAAAATTTATAGCAAAAACCAAACATTAAGCATAAGAAAACTAAAAATATTCTCTCCCAGCATAATAGCAAACAAAATTCTATAAAACAGCATTGCATGTAACATTGAAGTTGGAAATTTATAAAATCTCAGAATATATACCAAAGTACTAGAATTAAGTTAAGAAAAAATGAAAACTCTTAGGAATCTATAAGTATGACCCCAGTTAAAACTCCTGTTACAGGAGTGTGTAGCCTGAACATGCCTTCTTCTGTGATCAGGAAAGACTTCCAGTGGAGGAATTGATATACCAAATCAGGCACATAACCTTCGACCTAAAGTCTGTCCTGCCTATAGGATGTCCTAGGGTAAGGTTGGCACAGAGATTGTAGGAATGTTAACCAGGGAGTGCTCCCATCTCAGACAAAAGCCCCCAAAGCAGCCCACCCTTGTCATAGTCTGGAAAAGCAGGACCCAGAGTCTAGATGTCTCAGAGACCTCAATAGAACCAAACATGACTGGAAAAAACAGAAAATGTCACCATAATGATGCAAAACAATATTCTTTTGCTCATAAATTGCTGCTTAGCCCAATTGTTGTCAGAGAGGCTTTACCTAGCAACTGATGGAAACTGATGGAGAGATATAAAGCAAAACATTTGGCTGGACTCAGCTAATTCTGCTGAAGAGAAAATAAGGATTGTAGGAGCCAGAGGGATCAAGGATATCACAAGAAGACCAGCAGAATCAACTAACGTGAGATCATAGAAACTCACAGAGACTGCATGGACTTGTGCATATATGTTACAGTTGTATAGCATTGTGTTCTTGTGGGATTTCTAACAGTGAGAGCAGGGTTTGTATCTGATTCTTGCTGAATTTTCAGACCCTGATCTTCATATTGTGTTGCCTTGCCCAGCCTTAACACAAACAGGATGCTTAATCTTGCTGCAACTTGATATACTATGTTCTGTTGATATCTATGGGAGTCCTGTTCCTCTTTGAATTGGGAGGTCAGAATGGAGTTTTGGGAAAGGCTTAGGAATAAGTGGAGGGAGGAAAATTTTGGAAGGGATGTAAGATAAATAATTTAAAAAATTAAAACAAATATAATAACATTTCACACATATTGAAAATTGGAATTAATGAGGTCTCAAAATGTGCACGAAAGTACTAGAATCAAATTAAGAAAAACAGATAATTTAATTGAGGAACTTTACCAGAAAAAAATGCAGTCATTTTAGCAACACTATATGATATGGTAGACTAGTCATTAAAGAAACTGAGAGGAAACAGTGAAATGCTTCCATTTTAAGCAGACTCCACTTACATATGAGATATATGTATACAATGAAAGTCAAGCATGTTCCTGCTCCACTGTATCCTTCCATCTTGCCTATCCTCCCTCCCCTTAGGTTCCTTTATTATTAGAATTGCATTTGTACTTTCAATTCAAATATGCAAACATGAACTTATGAAAGTATACACAGTGTAAGAACCACAAATGAGAGAAAACATGGCGTCTGTTTTCTGAGACCAAATTAATTCACTTACTGTGATGACATACAGCTGCATCCATTTTTTTTAAAAATGACATGTTTCTATTGTGCATATATGCCATATTGTCCTTTTCCAATTCAAATTAGGTTGATACGGAGTTCTCTGGCAGAAAGGGTGGGGACAGAACCAGACCTGCTGGACTTTCCCTGGGGCTTAGTAGGATGGTAAGTGTTGGCAAACCAGACCCTCACCCTGGCCAAAAGGGAAAAGAACACTCACTGAGTTGGGAGTCTGTCAAAGCAGGATCTCATTTTACTGAATCACGCAGGAACTTATATAGGGCTGAGAGATGAGGTGGAAATCTTGAGAAGGGTTGAGGCAGAGTAAGGAATAATGGCCAATAATATTCTACAATGTTAGTGGTGACAGGGCAGAGGCAGGCTTAAGTCAGGCTGTGTTGACTCACTCAAACGTGGGAGTCATGGTCAAAGTAAGGTCTCCAAACATGAGCTAGGCTCAGGAAGTTATGCTGGGCCTCATGCCCTGGCCTTATGTGCACCAACAGGTTGGTACCACAATTTAATTTGCTTCAATAACACTGAAGGGTTAGTCCCTGTAATTTGTTTATTTAGCACTCTGGTAAATATCTGAAGTGGTGTGACTGAGCAACATCATATAGTTGATCTATTTTTCTTGTTGAGGAACCCCCATCATCTTAGAGACTGATGCTTTCCCATCAAACATGGGAAAGAGTTTTCTTTTATTTAAATCCTCATCAGGGTTTCTCTTGCTTCTTGTCTTAATGATGGACATTCTGAGTGTGTTTATAATTAAAGGAAGAATGAGAGTCAGGAAATAAACTGAGATCCCAGTGTTGATAACTTAAAGGAAACCTGAAGAAGGACACTTAAAAGAAATCCCACACTACCTCAGAATTGAGAATAATAAACGGTTATTTGTTTAGGGGTAGACTCACAAATCACAATCCTCTGCTGGAATGGATAACAACAACCAAATCCCTTAGTCAGAAAAGAGACCAGACCATTGGCATAAATAGTATAAGAGGCACACCCAAGTGGACAGGTATTGTAAAAGCTACTGGTGGTAGGAATTTCTACAGCACCTTCCACTTTTGTTTAAATAAGAGAGTTCTAAGCCTAATACAAAATTATATACAATAAGAACAAATACATCAAGCAAGAAACATGTGATAAATATTTAAATAATTATTCTATCCTAATGAGTTTAAACCCTGTATAATAAATAACTTGACCAAGTCATGAGAGGAAAGTAACTAAAACTATCTAGTCTTTAACCCCGTAGAAGATCAGAGAAGGAAAATAATATTACTTGAGTAATCAGGAAGTGCAATCAAGCAACTTCCAAAATGAGCAATATATGGTGGAGACGATTAGCTACCTGAGCAATCACTCAAAGTCTTATTTGCAACATTGAGGCAACCAACTTTAGCTAAGGCCTAGAGTAAGGGACAGACCCTTTCCAGAGGGAGGAAATTTTTCAAAACCATCTTAGCCTGTCTTGGCAACGTTTGGCAGTCTTTTTTCTTGTGTCCTGATTATTCATTTCTGGATACCATGTCACTTCTCAGTGGTTGAGGCCTGTGCAGTTCCTTGGCCAAAGGTCAATCATGCCAAGAAGAAAACAAACTTCAAGTGGAGTGTCTTCAGTGCTCAACATTCTCTCAGGAATAGACAGTGCTTCCAGGAGCAATCAAGTCTCACTTCAATAGAATTTTAAGTTATTTAAATGCCATATTTATGTCTATGCATTATATAATCTCTATGTATCTAAAGAATCTGATTAGGCTAAATATAAGTATCACAAACATAGATGACTATTGAGCAATCATCTTAGTACCTATATAACTTAAAGACTAAGACTTCATATTAGAATATTATACAATAAACAACTGTGCAACACATGAGGGCAATGACCTCAAGTGACCACGGTGGAAGTAGAGGTGAAGTAGTGAAGAGGGAAGTTTCATTCTGCAGTCATGTCCCAGACACAAAGGAACTAGATGCCTCGACAAATAAGGTACCGAGCCATGTGGCTAATATATACAAGAATAATGGGATAACATAAGTTATAAGAGTTAATAAGAAGTTTAGGCTCATGGGGCAATCAGTTTTATAATTGCTGGAGAAGGTGAGGCAGTTGAGGGAAGGGCCTGGGGTTTTGCCCCACTATGGAGGTCCTAGATATTGGGGTGTCCCACCAGGTGATTGCTCACTCACCTCTTGGTCCTCTCTCTATTGTAGCAAGCTGTATTTCAGAGTTCCAGCCAGAGGCTCAGGAGGATAGGCAGGTTTGAGGGCAAGATGGGTCTAGTAGTTTGCAGGTTCAGGTGGATGGGATGGATATCAGGGCAGCTTACCTGCAGGAAACTCTGCTGCTTGCTTGCTAGAGAAACCAAGGCAGTTGGGGGAGGGGCCAGAGGTTTTGCCCCATTATGGAGGAAAAGAGGATGGGTTGTCCTGCTGGATGGTTGCTCACTCACCTCTTGGCCCTCTCTATATTGTAGCAAGCTGTGTTTCAGAGTTCCACTGAGGTTGCAGGAGGATAGGTGATTTGGGGGCAGGATGGGGCTAAAAGTTTTTCACCCCCTTCCAGTTTTATAGGTTCACTGTTAAGAACCCTGTGTTCCCTTCTCAGTTTTCTCCCATTACGGTGCCCTTACTAGTTTCATGATCTCTATATTCCTTCACTCTCATAGAAATGTACATGTAAAAAAATTAGAAGTTTGAATCCACATATGAGAGAGAACATTTGGTCTTTGTATTCCTAACCTGGGATTTTCTCATTTGTAATATTTTCTAGCTCCATTCATTTCTCGCAAATTTCATAATTTCATATTTCTTTACTGCTGAATAAAACCTATTGTATATATCTACCAGACGTTCTTTATCTATTCATTTTCTAATATACATGATGGTTGATTCTTTTTTGCCCATTTTTGTGAATCAATCAGCCAAGGAATGTGGATGTTCATACCTAAACTTGTCACTATTACTTTTCATAAAAATTATTTGAATGTACCTATTCATTATAGAAAGTTACATTAAAATAAAAATATTTGGGGCAGAATAAATAGCTCATCAGTTAGGAGATGTACTGTTTATCCATAGAACCTGAGTTTGGTTCCCAGTATCTGCACTGGGCAGCTCACACCAACCTGCAGTTCCAGATTCTGTGGATCAGACTCTGACATCTTCAGACACCTGCATTCAAGTGCACACACCCACACAGAGACACACAGAACCAGATAATTTAAAGATAATGAAAGTAAAATATTTTGAACATAATACTATGAATTAAAGACATACAATAAGAACACATACTTTTTTAAATTTCTTTTTTTTCAAAGTTTATTAAATTATAAAAGTTTCCATTTCCACCCCTCCTCCCAACACCCTCCTACTCTCCCCACTCCCTCTCCTCCTCCCTCTCCATCCCTAAGAGCAGTCAGGGTTTCCTGCCCTGTGGGAAGTTCAAGTTCCTCCCCCCTCCCTCCAGGTCCAGGAAGGTGAGTATCCAAACAGACTGGATCCCAAAAATCCAGTATATGCAGAGGAAACAAGTCCCAGTGTCATTGTCAATGGCTTTTCAGAAAGACTCCAGGCCAGCCACATTCAGAGAATCCGGCCACATTCAGAGAATCTGGTTAGATCACGTGCTCGTTCAGTCTCAGTCCAGCTGGCCTTGGTGAACTCTCATTAGATCAGTCCCCTTGTATCAGTGGGTGATCGCACCCCTCGCGGTCCTGATTTCCTTTTTCATGTTCTTCCTCCTTCTGCTCCTCATTTGGACCTTGGGGGGCTCAGTCCGGTGCTCCAATGTGGGTCTCCATCTGTATCGCCATCCATCGTCGTATGAAGGTTCCCTCTGGTCTTGCCTTCTTTGCTCACATTCTCTTTCCTTCTGCTTCGTGTTTGGACCTAGGGAGTTAAGTCCAGTGTTCCAATGTGAATCTCTGTCTCTATCTCCATCCATCGCCAGATGAAGGTTCTATGGTGATATGCAAAATATTCATCAGTATGGTTATGGGCCAAGCCAGACCCAAAAAGAGGAATATGGTATGTATTCACTTATAAGTGGATTCTAGCCATAATTAAAGGTCTTTGAGCCTATTATTCATGATCCTAGAGAAGCTAAATAAGAAGGTGAACCTGAAGAAAATCATGTAGTTATCCTCCTGGAGATTGGAAACAGACAAGAGTCCCAAGTAACCTCGGGTGCATGGGGGGGGGGTGGGAGGGTTGTTGGAAGGGGAGAGGCTTAGAGAGAAGGGAGTAGGGGAGGAATGGGGAAAGCTTTTTTTAAATTTCTAACATATTTTGTAAATATTTACTTGGTATATCTTCTCATTTTACAATATTCAGTTTTAGAATAACAAAAATACATGTATACAGTTAAAGTTAAAATATGGAAAATGTTAATAGTCTCATATCCAATTTTAGTCTGAATTCATTAAATAATCCTTATTATCCAAGTTATTGTATATGCATTTCCATAATTTATTCTGTGCTCATAAAAATGCATACACATTTTAAAATATATTTCTTTATTTCAAATGCTTGCTTTCTTTTTACTTGTTAATAGATCAAAACTCATTCTCATGTTGAATTTTAACTTGTAGTGCAAGTCTTACTCTAATGGAAAGAAATATTATATTATGTGATACAATAATCATTTATTCATCTACCTTTACATCTCTTCAGAATATCCTATTTATATTCTTTAGCCTTATTCATACCACTGTGTTAGAGGAATCTGCTTTTCAGATGATAGTTAAATTGACAACAAATTTATTGTGATTAAAACATTTCCTGATGTGATGAACAGTTTCATAGGGAGTAAATTTATACTTTTGTCACATCTGATATAATGAATATAACATTAGTCAAGAGGAAAATTAATTTAAAAAAAGAAACACAAAGGAATATTCGTTTTCCGGCTCAAACTTCTTTTTTTCTTTATTCTTTGTAAATTGTTTTTATTGAGCTATATATTTTTCTCCTCTTCCCTCTCCTTTTCTCCTCTCCCCTTTTATTCTTTTCCATAGTCCCCATGCTTCCCATGTACTCAGGAGACCTTGTCTTTTTCTACTTTCCATGTACATTAGATTGCTGTATCTGGCTTTAACTTCTTATCTAAAAAGTAAGAATATATGCCTTTCTCATGGGGACTGAGATGTAAAGAACTAAAGAGTCTTATCAGCATGTCAGCAAAACCAAAGCTGTGCATGCAGACAGAGAACTTAGTGCATCCTCAGCAAATAGATTCTCCTTGCAGCAGGAGCCTATTATGCTATGGTGAGGACTGGGACACTAAGGGCCAAGTACTTCCTTCCAAACAAGAAGTCATTAAAACAAAAGGCAGGAAAAGTTGATATGTTTCTGTGGTCATAATGCATATCATTTGCATATAAGCAATATGAATGGCAAATTTCTTCAGCAGATTCTCAGATAAAAAGTGAAGAAGACTGTTTCCTTCTCTATAAATCAGAAGGAAACTATTTATCTCCATGAATGCAAATGAAAATTTTCCAAATGGTGTGGTCATACATGGTGATTAGATGCCTGAGTGCTTGCCAGCTTTCTAAATTTCTCTAAATTATAATAATTACAATTGATCATTACTGATAATTACAGTAATCAGAGTCAAATTCCAAATTTTTCAATCTCCTTTCTGTAATGAACGCGTATTTTCCTTCCACTGTAACCATCACATTTTCTACTTTGTTCAAATTATTCTGGCAGTTTGCCCAACATTGGCACCAAGAGCTCTCTCTTCATCTCCTTCTGTATCTGTATTTATTTCATGTGATGGTGGCTGTTTGGGTTTCTCCTCGGGTCTCCATAGGTGTTGAGATTTATAAGCAATATATTAAGGTAGAATTAAAAGATTAAGTGTGCAAATTTTCTAAAAATATTGTATCTATTCTGAGAGACAGATTCATTTTGTTTCCTTTCATTATTTCTGAAATTAAAGTTGGAATCAGCAATCAGAGAGCCTCAAAATTCACTTGAAGACATTAAACAAATTAAAAGAAGAAATCTGGCAAATACTTTCAGTTTTCCACTAGCACCAAGTGTCTGAGCCCAATAAAGTTTTCATTCTGGCCTGAGAGGTGTGTTTTCTTATGATATTCAGGAAGATTCCCTAAATTATATTTTAACCCTGTGTTTTCAATTACTGAATTTGGTTATCCAAATTCCTTTTTTTTTTGAGTGTGAAAATTCCTCTACATAAATCTGCCCTTACATATCAATAGTCAACATCAGCATTAGTTTTTAACTTTTTTTCCTTTTTAAGGGTTTTTATTCATAACAAGGGTTTCAGAAATCACAGAGACCATTTGGAAATCTGCATCAAAACTATAATCCTTAGAGACTTGTCTTGAAAGAACAGCTATTAAAAGGCATAGATAAATTAATGTTTATAGGCATATTTATTGTTTATTTTTACATCACATTTAACATCTATGTCTGTCTATAAAGGAATCACCACTTACATTTTGGTGCAAATATACAATAAAAATTATCCAGAAGTTATGAAATAATGTCATCCAAAATTTGCATAGAGATACTTATTGACATAAGACAAATCAGGACATTTAATTCCTCTTTAAGTATAAACAAATATCTCTTTTTGACGCAGTATTTCTGTTTATTGTTTGAAAGTTTCTCTCATTTATGCATTATATTTAGATCTTATCTATCAAACACAACCTACATCCAACTCTCATTGGTGCTTCCACTTTTCCTCTTAACTTTATGCAACTTTATTTAATTCTTTTATTGGGCCCTTAAGGGAAATTAGTATTGCCTTTATGGGCTTGGTTATAGGGTTATCAACTGAAGTATGGGAAACCTACAATGGATTATATTCCTCTGAAAGAATGAATCTTCCTTCCAGAGCAGATATCAACTGCCAATAACACTTCAGATAAAGATAGGGTCTTAGGCCTATCCTAGATCAGTATTAGAATTTAGTTTTTTGATCTTAAGCCAAACTCTGAAATGTAGGTTTTTTTCCCATGCTCTCCCCATCTTCCCCTTCTCCCTTCTCTCTGCCCCTGTCCCCTTACCCCCCACCCAACCCCCCACCCCCAAGCTCCCAATTTTTGCCTGGCAATCTTGTCTACTTACAATATCCAGGAGGATAGCTATATATTTTTCTTTGGGGTCACCTTTTTATTTAGCTTCTTTAGGATCCTGAATTTTAGGCTCAATGTTTTTAATTTATGGCTAGAATCCACTTATGAGTGAGTACATATCATATTCCTCTTTTTGGGTCTGGGTTACCTAACTCAGGATAGTGTTTTCTATTTCCATCCATTTGCATGCAAAATTCAAGATGTCATTGTTTTCTACCCCTGGGTAGTACTCTAATGCGTATATATTCCACACTTTCTCTAACCATTCTTCCATTAAGGGGCATCTAGGTTGTTTTCAGGTTATGGCTATTACAAATAATGCTGCTATGAACATAGTTGAACATATGCTTTTGTAGTATGATAGGGCATCTCTTGGGTATTTTCCCAAGGGTGGTATTGATGGAGCCTGTAGTAGGTTGATTCTGAATTTCCTGAGAAACCGCCAGACTGATTTCCAAAGTGGTTGCACAAGTGTACATTCCCACCAACAATGGATGAGTGTCTCCGTTACTCCACATCCTCTCCAGCAAAGGCTATCATTGGTGTTTTTGATTTTAGCCATTCTGACAGATATAAAATGATATCTCAAAGATGTTTTGATTTGCATTTCCCAGATCGCAAAGGAAGTTGGGCATGACCTTAAGTGTCTTTTGACCATTTGAACTTCTTCT